>NC_089017.1:30156423-30243923 GCF_963932015.1 Anas acuta
GAAAGGAAAGGAAAGGAAAGGAAAGGAAAGGAAAGGAAAGGAAAGGAAAGAAAGGAAAAGAAAGGAAAAGAAAGGAAAAGAAAGGAAAGAAGGAAACAGAAAGAAAAGAAAGAAAGGAAAAGAAAGGAAAAGAAAGGAAAGAAAGGAAAGAAAGGAAAAGAAAGGAAAAGAAAGGAAAAGAAAGGAAAAGAAAGGAACCAGAAAGGAAAAGAAAAGAAAGAAAAGAAAAGAAAAGAAAAGAAAAGAAAAGAAAAGAAAAGAAAAGAAAAGAAAAGAAAAGAAAAGGAAAGAAAGAAAAGAAAGAAGAAAGAAAAGAAAGGAAAAGAAAGGACAAGAAAGGAAAAGAAAGGAAAAGAAAGGAAAAGAAAGGAAAACTTCCTTAGCACAAGCAAAGTGTTCATTTACATGTAGATGTTGCTGGGAAGTAGGAGGCACTGCTAAAAGCCTTAGGTTTTGTTAGAAGTGGTGGGCTCAAAACCTCTGTCAGGAAGTATTCACTGTTCACCATTTAAAACAGCATGTGAGAATCTGTAAGTGGTAGCGCACATGAGATATCCTTGTGTGTTACCTTGGGACCTAGTAGACTGTCAGAGGTATCTCTAGTGCCACTGGGAACCTTTCATGTGTACCTGCTGGCATGAAAGTGAGCAGTTTCCACTGCAGTACCCGCAGCGTAGTATCACTACTACTGGCACTTAGTGTGTTGCACAGCTGGCCGTCTCTCCCGAAGAGAAGCACAGGACAGAAAAGCCATGCACAGAAAGATTGCAGTGCTTTCATAGTACACAGTCTTCTCTTGATGCAGTCAAATATTTAACTCATTGGTAACTCTGCACCTCTTCCTTCAGGATCACCCTGAGATAAGTACATAGCAATCTGGTTGTATCTTTCCCTGTTAACATTTTCTAACTGCACAGTATAATGCTGTAATGACAGGCTCTACTTTATGAATTTGCTATTATCCCCTCTCATATTTTCTAACCACTGGCAGCTTGTATAACTATGAAAAGGTCTCCCAGATTGAGGGAGGTCTTTTTTTTGTTGTTGGTTTTTATTTGATTTCCAGGGCCCATAAATTGCCAAATATTTTAAGCAACATCTTTTAGCTAAAACATACCCCAGTATGTTTTAGCTAAAACACTCCCTCTTCATACGTCTTCAGACATCAGATACTACAGCAAAAGGTCCCTGTAATTCTTAGCCAAACAACCTGAGACCCAACCTATCTTAGATTGTCAAAATGCAATGGGATAGGAACCCGAATGGGCTTTGTTTTAGCATCAGTCATCAGTTGCATAATGCTACTTTAAAAAATATCCAGTGGCCTCATGAATCCTAAGAATGATTGCATCTTTGGGCTGAGGCCAATAGTGCCTGGTGTCTACCTCTGTCTAGATATACTGACAGGACCAAAATCCTATCCTCCAAAAGTGTGTTGTAGTTATCTTCAGTCATCTACAGGTGTTATTATTTTTTCCCTTCTGGGTCAGAAGGGAAGGTCATGGGTTGGGATTTTTCTTCTAGGTCATTTATAGGATGTGCTTCATAATTTTCTTATTTTCAGCTAAAAGTTTAAATTCAGATATAACAAGAGTCACTAAATTCATATTCTAATGAATGAAATGACTCAAATGTAGAGGTGGGAGAATCATCACCATTAAGGTGATGGCATTGACAAAATAGCCTCATCCGGAAGTAATCTGGTTAGACTGATGTAATGTTTGCTTCTTCAGGTGACAGTTTCTTTTGCCAGACAGATAACCACAGCTAATGAATGTATCATGTATGTATATATGATAGCTATCTTTTAGGGACATGGATATCTTTACCTCCAACCTGGACAAGGATGAAACCTCATGGCTGCAAATTTCCAAGCCCACGGTCCCTACAGCTTTTCTTTCCCACCCTTGCAAATTTTGAGAAGTCACCTAGATAATCAATAATCCCCAAAAGGAAGAAACAATGACAATGCCTTGAATAAGACATCTTTGTTCTAGAGGATACATTCCAGAAACAGGTATATCTCCTCAGGCACTGGTATTGCCACTAATAGAAATTTACATCTACTTACTGTAAATGTATTCCAGGCAACATTCCACTACCAACTTAACCGTAAGCACTGCAGGATTCAAAATTTTTTTCTGTGCCACACATTAAACAGCCCTTTCCTCCCACCCCAACAAAATTCTTCTCTCTCCTTGCCATGCCTGCAGTTCCTGTGTTGCTGAGCCTCTCCAAATGACTTGTTGGAGAAGTGATAGCAAATTTCCACTGCCATGTTCTACTTCTTTCAATCCTCTCCATCTTGACCACAGGTCAACATGAAGATCAGGACCCTGGAGATGCAGACCATTCCCTGCCAGAAGATTTAGCAACTCCTTTCACCTCCCAAGAGACACATACCTTGCCTCTTTTTTTTTTCTCCACTCTAAAAAGGCACACATTACTATGTCCTTACTAAGCTATACCAGAAATAGAAAATATCAAGATTAACTATTTTACAACCCTCCCAGCTGAGCAATTTCACAAGGTTTGTTCCCCAGGTGTCTCTGCTTTTCCATTCTGGCAGTTCCTGTCCCCTTCTCTTCCATGTCTCACCAATAGTCCAGCAACTTGGTTACAATGGCATACTTTCTTCCTTCAGCCACAGTTGCAATTCCAAAGGGCAGTAAATACACAGCTATTCCTGCCACAGGTGTTTCTTTCTCTGCCTTTCATCATTTCTCCCTAGATTCCACCACCTAAATACTATATCTCTCAGGATGCAGTGTCGTGTCCATTTTCACTAATTTATTTTCACTCATCTATTTTTTCACTCATTATTTTGGGAGTTGGGCCCTAATGCTATCTTGTATCTATATAGTAGAGCTTTCTACATTGCAGCAGAAATCCCACTGCCTTCTGCAGTGAAGTTTAAAAAAACAGCTAGAACCTTTCTCTGCAGGAATTAATATAGGCTGGTGCTTAATTTCCCCCACTTCCAAAGGACTTTAGGAAAGAATACTTGATTTTCTCCCACTCTCTGGAGAGGGTTTTTGGTTCTTTCCAGTTGTTTCCCATGAATGTGGGGGCAACCAGGATATTGTGAATAAGCATTCATGTTCCCAGTCTTATCCTCCCAAATTATATCTTTCACTGAAAGTAAAACATACAGAGTCTGTGCTGGAAACTTGGACAAAACAAATTAAAGATTTACAGCATTTCTCACAACATGTAACAGGGGAAAAAAATTGCTCAATACAAGTTTTGCTTTTAGGTAGTAGTTTCAGTGCTAGTGCTTCACCTATGCTTGACACCTGTCCTACTCACAGTGTAGCACTTTATTTAAATAAATTTTTGGGTCACTGAAAAGTCCTTAACTTGCTCTGTGAGTTCACACAACAAGATATCTTGCACTGCACATGAATATGTACTCTCACAGTCAAGGTGATATCTTGTGCACTAAAAGAGAAGAAAAAATGATGGCAGAAGACAGTTTCCAAAAAGTGACCACCGCAGCCTCCAACTCAAACCCAAAACAAATGGACATGCGTAGCTGCAGAAGACACCTCAGTCCATGCCAAACTAGCCTCTTCAGGTCTTGGTTATTTATTAAGTTATTTAAAGAAAAAAAAATCCCAGGAATAAATTATTTCTATGAATTCAAGTTTTGATTCTGCTTCTGTTGTTCACATTGGTAAGCATGCAGTGTTGTAGGCAGTTGCTCTGTGTTCAGCATGACTACTCATGAAAGAGGCTAACTGTGTTAATGGTGACATGAAACGTTTCTTTATGATCCAGGTTCTCTTGGGTTAAAAAGGAGTTAAATAAAGACTTAAGTAAACATTAGCGATGGCACAAATGTTAGAGTCTCTCCAACAGAAGACCTAATGGCTCATACAATTGTATTGGAGATGCAGCTAGTCTCTTCATGAACCGCATCACATTTAGAAACAGCAGTACCTGGGTAAATAAGTTTGCATTTTAAAAATGTAGAAAAATAGCCCTTTTGTCTCTTGACAAATGGTTCATCAAACACCTAATGTCTTAAAACCCTATTTCATTGTTCTTATTGGAGGAAATTAAAGCTGTATGTGACATCTAACTATATTAGGGGACATACAGTAATAGTTATCATGGACTGGTGTGAAATAACCTCTTTCTTGGAGCTATCTCTTAGAATTGAAAGCATTTATAGAAAATAATTCCCTAAAATGTTGTCTATACAAGATTCCAAGCATAGTATGATGATGAAAAAATGGGTGCTGTTTTGTCAAGAAGGTGATAACAGGAGGTAGGTAGCAGGTTTCTCACATCTTCACCTCCCTTGATAATGTATGCACTGGCTCATCACAGGTAACTGATGTTAATTTATTCAAGCACACCTGTACAGGGCTGGAAGTCAGGTAACCAGAGAAAAAGTATATATATATATATATATTTTTTTTTTCCGATACAGCTACCCAGAGGCCTATATCCACACAAATTTAGTGCTGGAGACATCAGCAGGTTTTAATAAACCACCTACAGATGTCTTGCTCCATTCAAATCAAAGAGTTTACATGTTTAAATCTGGACTGATTTAACTAGTAATGAAGTGGCATGATCACACTTGGCACCAATAGTTGCCTCATATTTATTTATAAGTCACCCTAAGCAGATATTATTTTGTTTTAAAATTTATTCATGGGGCTCAACCACCTTTCTTATCTTGTGGAACATACACACACACACATACACTCACTCACTTCATGAAAAAATTAAAGACAAATCTGAACAATTAATATTCATACTTTAGTAGAAAAAAGACAAAGTGAAAAGTTGTTTTGCTTCTCCAAGCAGGTACTGAACATTAATTTATCTCATGTACATCAAGAGAAAAAAAAAAAAGAGGTAACATATTGTTACTAATGTGCTGTAGCCTAAGAAACACAGATTCAGTGTTTCTGAACTAATTTAGTGCCAGTACCATGCACTAAAGTTGTCAGAGGAGATGTCTGTATTTCTCCTGAAGATTTAACTGTAGCTCCTCAAAAAGAATTACCCATGGCAGAAGATCCACCAGGCATCCTGTTCCACTAGTGTTTTTGACCACAAATTACTTGGTTCTTAACGGCGAGAGCCAGAAACCAAGCTAAAAGCCCTAAGCATCATCTTCCAGATCTTCACCTCTGCATGTGTGCTCTCCAGCACAGACACAGATGAAAATTCGGCATTACTGTCCTTTTTTGACAAGAAGTAACTATTCCCTCTTCCTGTCATTGTGTCTCATGTGCAGCTCAGAATCATTTCCTGAGCATCTGTAGCTCAGTGCTGCCTTCAAGGAGCAACCACACCTATTTCTTTGTAAGACAAAGTCAGTGTTTGCTGGAGCAGGACTCACAGACGAGGCTGGGAAGCAGATCTCAGAGGAATCCAGCAGCCAGGGCCACAGGCCTTTTCTCCTCAGTCATAGGACAGGCCTCTTCTGAGTCTGGAAATAATTATATCTCCAAAGACAATTCTTTCCATTCAAGTGCAAAGTTCTCACAGGAACTTATCTTTTTCCCTTCTTTGTCTTTTCCTACTAAAATCTTCCTTGGAAATGATGTCTCTCTGTTCTAAAAGCAGGCATGTCATTGCTCCTGATCACTGACATCACTTTTAATATGGGTTCCTTTACTATTTACTTTGCATTGCCTTCCTGCAACAAGATATAGCCTGTACATATTGCCTCTAGAAGAAATGACATTTGAAGTAAACATAGAAGCAGCAGTGGATGAACAGCTAATCTGGGGAGTGGCAGGTGAAGAAAGGAATAAAAAATGTTTTTAACAAGCATAGAGTTTCAAGGAAAAGAGAGACAGTTGTACTACTCTATTTGGGAAAAAGATAAAAACGTAGGTATGTACAAGATTAATTTGATGAGTGCTGTTACTTGTAGCTGAGAAAGTGGTGAAAAAAAAAAAAAGCCATCAAAAAAAATCTAGGCTCACTGTATTTTGAATATACATATGATGTATATTCATAATGAATATCAGATATTCATTAATATAGACTAAATTTTAGAAGGGAAAATAGAAGCACTGGGACATTGACAGTAAACACATGAACTCTGCTTTGCTTTCCTCTGCCCTGTGTTGAAAAAAACATGTGTGAGGTAGGACTCCTGAGTCTTCTGGTTATCTTGACCCTTATTTACAAGGAATAGCAGTGCTTACTCAAAGATCTTAGAAGTTATTCTAACCTTTCCAGCAGAAGAATATTTATACAGGACTTGACCTAGGCACAGCTGATCTAGGAACAGTGAAGCTGACTTTAGTCAAAACTTAACACACACTGCTGCAGGATATGCTCCACAATGAAGGGTTGCAGCTGTGACGCATGGATAAAAACCATGTGTCCATCAGTCAAAGCAGTGTTGTGTTTGCTCCTGAAGTGAACTGCTCTCTCTGGTAACTATGTGTATCAAAATCCCACCCTTGCAAAGCCCATTTTGCAGCAGCTACTACAATTCAGTTTCTTGTATGTACAAGATAGAGGGAATATAGTCAATCATTTGATTAACTAGAATTGTACTGAAAAAGGTCTGAAGCTATATCAGATGCCTCTACATGAAACAGAAAAGATCAACCAATGTTATTTATCTGCACATAAACTTGTGTTTTCTTTTTAGAACATTTCTCTAACTAGTTATAACATGTTTTTTAATGTTATTAATACAATTACCTATAATATTATTAATAATAAAGATAAAAACCTCACAAGACTCTATAACCTATGGGACAGCTACAACTCCCATTATATTATTAAGATCATACCAAAAAAATCATTTAATTTTAATTTTTGAAGCAAAGAAATGTTAAGCTTCTTTAGGTACTTAAAAGTCAGTTGATCGTTTGAGTCATAATACAAGGAAATCACACAGGCTTTTGTAATGTATCTGAAAGAAAGAAACTGCAATGCATGAAAAAAATTATCCAGTGACACTCACTGTGTGCTTTAGGTAGCTATTTTTTATTTCTTCTACAGCAATTAATAGCAAAATGTTTCTGAGCTTTTAAGTGAAATTGTTTTAAGTGACCAGAAGTTCTCAGTTTGCAATACCATTTTACCCAATTATTTCGAGGGGCTGCCCACAATCTGAAGAGCTAGCCCTTAAAAACTTAGGTAATGCCTCTCTCTAAAGTAAATGCATGTATTTTCTTATATTTATATACAAATTGTATGGAAAAGCCTTTTGGGTTATTAAACAGTTTACAAAAAGAATATATTAAGTTAAATTCTGCTTCCTAAACGTATTGTATGAATCTCTTCTTTTCCTTTTTCTTTTTTTTTCTTTTTAATAGAAAAAACTAGATAATAATGTTAAAAATGTTTAATTAAAATCTTTTGTCCACTTTGTTTTATATGCTCTACCTATGCTTTCATTTCTGTACAGTCCTACACATTGCATTTCTAGACAAGACTGGATAACAGGAGGAAGTTTCAAAGATACTTCTCTCTCAAATGTCTGAAAGTATTAACAAGAACCATGGGAGTATTACTTGGCTCTTGCAAGGCGTTTCCAGAAAAATTTGCAAACCAGAGGTTCTAATGAACCTGGGAAAACATCAAACCTGAATGGGCACACAAACTGTACCATTCCTTCAAATTCTTTGAAGTGCATGAACACTGTTAAATCCTTGCAATTAATGGACATATCATGCCTATGAATTTATGTTGTTCCAAGTGTAACAATTAACCAAAACATATTCTGAATGTTGCTTGTGAAATGATATAAAAGGATGATTTTGCGATTTATACAACTCAAAATGATATGTAAATAATAATTTTATCTTAAATATGCAGCCTAATTTTTAAGTTCCTGAATCATAGATTTTTATTTTATGGCTTACTTTCAATAAGCTTAATAGAAGTATCCTACATAGTTCTCAAAATATTTTCAAAATGTGTCCTATTTAAATGTTCATGTCTCAGAAATATTTTACATACATCATCACAGTCATCTCTTTGTTAGGACTTACAAATCTTTAATATACTATCTGTATTATTAGCATAATCTATCAATGGTTTCCTTCTGAAATTTAATATTGCACAATGTTCCAAATCCTAAATCTAGTCACTTCTTAATTCATACACTGAATCCAAAGCTGTTATGCCTAGTATATGATTAACATTTCACTAATTCACTTGAGGAAACAGACCAACCAAGGCAAATTTTGGACTACCGGAACCTGTGCAGTTTCAGGAATTGAACATACCTAAACTCAGAATGAAGTATGCCATTGACTCATCCACTTCCTTTGTCAAACTCAAGTCTCATAAAAGTTATCAAGACACCCAAAGAATGGAGTCTTAATTCACTTTTCCCTGCTTGATGCCCAGTGGTTTCTTCCTACTGTAAAACAAACTTCCTAGATCATCCTTGTCTGTTTTGAAATTGTTTTCTAATGGTTCTTTTCAGGGAATTTTATAAATGGGAAGAGAAGATTTGAGATAGTCAGGGACTGGACTCCGTCAAAAAAGCAAATTTTGTCTCCTTAGTCTCCTAGGTACTAAATTGCTTTCATTTTGTATTGCAAGATATATTCACTTTCAAACCCCATCAACTTCAATAAAAAAAAAAAAAAAAAAAAAAAAGGGAGCTGTGTGTGAGATACTTAGCTAGGTTTAATTTCCTTCCTGTGTCTGCTGAATATTTACAGCATAATGAAAAAATATGAAACACAAATAAAGGAAAAGAGATGACCCAATCTCTCCATCACTCCATGAACCAGAGAGATTTTGTTATGTATTAATATGATCATCATCACATGTGAGAGCTTTTATCCACAACTATGAAATAACTGCACTATCCTACTAGCTTGAGAAATTCCATTTAGATTACATTTTCCTCAGGAACCAAAAAGAATAGTGTATGTGTATATATAAACCTAAGAGTTTAAGGACCAGCTGCTTCTGTTTAACGCCACTGTTTCAGTATTGATGCAGCATAGCTTGGGCATGATTTCATTCGAAGGGCCAGCAGAATATACCCTGGGTTGATCTTAACAATATGTATGGGTCTAGTCTCTTCTGTCTGAGTATACATTATTCCAATCAGTAGGGAAGGGACTTGCTCAGAGAAGAAAAGAAAGTGGACTAAATAACTATAGAGGATCGAGACATGTATACATTCCTACAAAGAGACAATTATTTTCTTAATGTTTACTTGTTGCTAATTTTAAAAATTGAAGAGAAGAAAGACTGTTCTTTGAATGTTTCCTCTTTACTTCTATATCACCCTATGGGGATGGAAATCATTCTTTTATTCCAATCCTTCCATTCTCTCTCTCTCCACCCATTCATCCAATTGTCCATCCATCCCTTCCCCTCCTTCCTACTTCTATGCATGCATAAAGATATTTGCATTGTATATTATTTATTACATATTTAATAGAAGATTTTCTAGATTTAAAAGCTGCAGGGAGAAGAAAATAAATATAATAAGTTGCAGCTTATAAAGAGAAGTACATATAGTCACAGGTACACAGAAAGAATAACGACATTTAATATCTTGCCAGTCACTCAAGAGGATGGCACAATAGATACTATTCTGAATGCCAAGCAACAATGGAAATCTTGAAGTGATAAAATTCTCTCAATGTCACGAGAACACGATTGTCACTTGTCATTACTGTGCATCTCTCTATTTCTTCATGTACCCTAAACCACCTATTCATACATAATTCAACACATTTAATAATGTAGAAAAACAATTAATATTTACTGACCTGTCTCTGCTTCTCCGTGACGGGAACGCAGCGTTACAGCCAGCCACCGTGCAGACATGCATCTCTTTTAAATGCACATTTCTGTAGTGAAGTTTCACACTGTAGGAACTCTTGAAACTCTTCTTGCACACGTAGCAGATCTTGGGGTCAGGGCTTGAGCACATTTCACCTTCTGGGGAGAACTTCTGAGGGCTGCTATAGTTGAATGTGGAAGCAAAACTTTCATGAAGGGCAGCCATACTGGCACTGCCTCCATTGTACAGTCCATATTGGCTCATGTAGAACATATCATATGTAGGGTCTGTATACTCTTCCTTCACCTTAATGACATCCTGGTTAGAAGAGTCATTGTGGTTTTCATCTTGTCTGTCACTATGCATCATAGATTTTTCACCAGGTTCATGGAGGCGATCATCGCCTTCCATGGATTCCTCACACAATTTGGGCTCTGATGATTCTGACTCATTTTCATAGTCTCTCTCATGCTCCTGATCTTCTGATGTCATGCTGTCTGCCCTTCTTATATCTGGTCTGGTAATACATCTGCTTCTGTCAGTTTTAGAAAAGTCCTTCACTGACAGGCCTGGGCTCATTTCTTCCTGAGAATGGCAGTGATTGTCATGACCAATGTCATTCACCATTGTACTGCTGTCATTCACCTCTTCATCTTCATCATCAAACTCATCGGCAGTATCAATAACTTCCTTTTCTATTTTAACTGGCATGCTCGACTTCCTTGGCTTTTTCTTGGGGGCAAGATCAGTATTAGGCTCCGGAGTGGGCATCAGCACTGATGGAACCGATGACTCTGAAGGAGGAGGGGGATGTTGCTCCATGCCACTTGATGCTGGTATTATTGGACTGGTAGGGAGGGAGGTTGGAGGACTCACCATCTCTCCAGGAGTAAGTAAATTTCTGTAAAAAGGAGGAACAGGTTGGACAGTCTTTAAAGCTGGAAACACCAGCTGGCTGGGAAGAGGATTCTGTAGTACAGGATCTAGAGGGGGAGTGGTAAATCCCATCGGTGGACGCCCTGGGCTTGTTAAAGTTAGGTTGGATTTTGTACTTGCTATGACTGGAGTGGCAGCACCTGATGTAGCACGAATTAGGTCTTTGTCTCGATTATTCCTTAGCATAGGCATGTGGAGGCGGGGGTTGGGGTTAGCACTGTGACGATTGCGGCTTCGGAGAGAGCTGAAGACCATGTTGCAGCCTTCAATAGTGCACCGGTGCTTGATTTTCAGGTGAACTGCATTGTAGTGGATTTTAAGAGTACCTTTGTCATAGAAAGTTTTGCCACATGCATTACAAAACACTCTTCCTTTTCTGGAGGCAGACCCCATTCTCCTCATTCTGTGAATGCGGAATGAGCTTTTAGTATGTTCTGGTTTTGATAAATCATTGACAGGTGTAGGTGTCTGAACAGGAGAGACACAGGCTGGCTCAGTTTTGGGTTCAACATTTGTGATGCTGGTCAAAGCATTCCTGCTGGATGTTTGCTCATTCTTGAAAGGTGTAGGGGAAACTTCAGATTCACTGCTCTCATTATATTCATTTTGGGTTGTAAGGCTTGGTTCACGGAGCCTCATTGCTGGCTGTTCCAGCAGGAGGCCATTTGGAGGCAGCCCCAGCAGTGGAGCAGAGACTGGATTTATGTATTGGAATGGAAGCAGGAATGCAAGGCTATTCGGGATGTTTTCAAAATGATGAATGCTGGAAGGGTTGCTGTTCTCCAGGTGAGCAAGGAGACTTGGGCTCCTGGTGCGATTATTGCTTTCAATAAAAGTCCTTATATCTGAATCTGTCTTTGAAGATGGCACAGCCACAGCCTGCCCTTCTTTTTCTTGAATTGCCATCAGCTCCACAATGGATTTGGTTTCTCCAAATCTCAAGAACTGCTGAAGGGTAATGATCTCTTCTTCCCTGGACATGATGGCCCAGCGGTCCAGCACCTTGCCTGCAGCATCCTAGAGGCCATATCAAAGAAACAACAAAGACAAACACAAAGAAAAAAACTTATTGATTCTGCATAATTATTGAATTCAATAGAAGGTGCTCTGCTGCCTGCACATGAAATACTAAGCTCAAAAAAAAAAAACCAACCACAACATGCAAACAGAGTTAATAGAACTCAACCAAAAAAAAAGCAAACTTTTCAGCCATGCAAATATAGTAATTACAATCACAGTAAGAGAAACAAGTTAAGTTTAATAATGTCAAAGCAAACAAAATGTAGACCACTGGGGATCTGTGATCTAAACACTCCAATACTGCTATTTTAACAACAGTGATCTATATAATATGAAATAGTTTAGCATACATTAGTATAAAGCATGAACTGTTGCTGTGCACTCCATTGTAAAATATGGAAAATTGTACTTTAGTTGGTATAAAATAGTGACACTACAAAAAAGGTCTAATAAATAAATCTGAGAGATTTCCTTTTGAAATGTAGGTAAACATAAAGCTTAAGTAACTCATGGACCTTCTCATAAGAAAGTCTGACGCAAGACAAAAAGTCTTAAAAATACCGTATAAAATTAGTTTCTTTCTTTCTTTTTCTTTCTTTCTTTCTTTCTTTCTTTCTTTCTTTCTTTCTTTCTTTCTTTCTTTCTTTCTTTCTTTCTTTCTTTCTTTCTTTCTTTCTTTCTTTCTTTCTTTCTTTCTTTCTTTCTTTTTCTTTCTTTCTCTCTCTCTCTCTCTTTCCTTCTCTCTTTCTCTCTTTCTCTTTCTTTCTCTCTCTCTTTCTCTTTCTCTCTCTCTTTCTCTTTCTTTCTCTCTTTCTTTCTCTTTCTTTCTTTCTTTCTTTCTTTCTCTCTTTCTCTCTTTCTTTCTCTCTCTCTCTCTCTCTTTCTCTGTCTCTTTTTTTTTTTCATTAAAACAATACTGAAAAACACATTCATTATAAACTTGCATCAAAAGGTGCACTGACACTGTTTTAACCATAACTGGACTATTACTGGGAATTGATTGCAGACTTGCGATCTTGGTATGGTTAAGACTTAAGGGATGATTTTTTTTTTTCAGCCTTCTTATAAATGACAGTTAAAAATATGTAAAAAGTAAGCATCTGATGTATGTAGATAGCATAAATGTGTAAAAATGTTGTCTCTTATTATTGCCTTCTGATACCAAGGGAAAAATCCAGAGAGAATACACATCAGTAATCACTAGACTATCTGTTGTTAAATATACATTAAAAAGCATTTCACACTTTCATTTTTGCTAGTAAGCATGAGATTTGCCTGAAGGTAGGACTTAAAAATTCTGCAATGTAATGTCAGGCAATCCATTCCAGCATGTATTGATAAAAACATATTAAAATACTTATATAATGAATACATTATTTTATTGGCATCTTTCCTTTTGGGCAAATGCTGGACATAACATCAGCATGGTAACTATAACCAACCAGCACTGTTGCATGCCATCAAATCAAAATTATTCCAATGCTTCCTCATGCATTAAACAATTTGAAAGCCTTGCAAAGATACTCCTCTGTACTGTCTCTGATCTTTTTAAATCCTGAATCTCAGCTTCAGAACCTAACCAAACATGTTGGACTACAAGGTACTGCAAAAACCGCTAGCACTTATTTGATTACGAAGCCTGCAAATGTCTTTCAGTTTTTGCAGGTTATGTTTATTTATTTAGTTAGTTTATTATCTTCAGTCTTCAGAGGATTGAGTCTTTCCTCCCCTCATGTTTTCTAGAGCACTGGAAAATGCAGTTTGCCCCAAATGGTAAAGCCTGTATTTATTTGATTAAAGCTGATTTTCGTTATTTCAGCTCTGATGTGTGTCACCTTTATGAATTCAAAGTTAATGATGTCAATGTCATGTATTCTTCAGAACCGTGCATGCTACTGTGGAGTGTTTAGAAAGGCTCCACATATGGCCATTGACAATGAAACCTTACAAGATTGTGAAACCCTCAAAAGTAATTAATTGCAGAATACTTTTAGAAGGACTCTCACACTGTTGACCCAGCTTCAGAGCACCAGAACCAATCTCTATGCAGAAGCTGCTCAGCATGTTCTACACAGAGATTTAGGAAACCCATCATGCAGATGCTGTTTCGCAGTGTGGTCCTGGTTTGCATTAGTCAGGAAGTGTTTGCAGCTTTGAATACCTTTGAGCACTGTGGACATCACTAATTTTGCTATTCCCTCATTTCTACCTGTCTGATGGAATAGTATTTTAGAGGTACTCTATATTAATAAAAATCATCCAGAACATAAAACAACAGCACAACAAGAACAACAACACCCAACAGCAAAAGAAAGTGAAACAAAACAAAAGGACAGGTTGACATTTGAAAGCTCTAAGATTATGTCTTTTCTCATCCAACTAATTTTGGCTACTCTGCCCATGAATGTGACCTATGTTTCTTGCCTTTACTTCTCCCACAACTTCCAGCCAGCCATAGTGGTTCTACTTTTGAGCAATTCTGATGTGGTACTCCAAGAACAGTTCAGGTTTTGGTGTCCAGGCCTTTGCTGTCATCTGTGACCCAATTTATATATACACATTTCCAATCTGAAGCCACAAGTATTCATTCTTTCTAACTTGCATTGTTTGAAGATGGAAATAATATTGTCTAATTTACGCTGCTTACATGTATTGAATTAGGACTCCTGTCTGCAGCCAGCTGCAGGCTGCTTTGTAATGTACTACTGGTAGTAATTTGTTTTGTTTTTGCTGTAATTTGTAAATCACTCACAGGCTTATGTAACAGATGGATGTTTTATAAAAACGGATATTTAAGTAAATAAAAATTAAATACAGCCAGCATGAGAATAACTCATGAGAATAGTAGGTACAGATCCTGTAACAGACTGCCACACGTAAGCGGAAGGTTACCGCACGCAGTCAGTCACCCAACCACTGTGCAGCTAGCTGTTTGCACGCACGCATCAAACAGGCAGACATCAGTATGCTTTTGTGGAGTTATTTCACAGCTCAAGTCAGAGGCACTGGCAGTTGGCTACACAACCTATCTCTCAATGAGATGCCACCCCCTTTTGTCTCGTTTAGCTAAGGACAAAACTTTCTAGATTTCCAGTAAAGAGGGACAGACTTACAGCTGCTGCTATGTGCCACTGATCACAAAAACTAGCAGTCACACAGCACAAAAGCTAGGTGTGGCTGCTGCAGGGTTACTCTCACTGTCACAGAAATTGCAAGGAATAAGAAAGTCAGTCTTAAATGATCTTTGCCTTCTTCTACTAGTTGCATCAAGCTATATTTGGTTATTTTGCAACAAGGATTTTTATTTCCCCAGTAAAAGCAGAAATTGTACAGATATCTGTATTTCATAGAAGACATACTACCTATGGATACCATGTAGCATATGCATCAAGATTTACAGATGGCTTTCCATATATCACTGTAAGTATGTATTATGCAAACCTAGATAAAGAGCAAATAGGAATGTCATTTTTTGATAAAACTTAAAATTAACAAAAATTCTAACCATTATCCCCTTTGAATTAAGTTATAACTAGCAAGGGATCTCTCTGTGTATGGTAATACTTGATTAGAGGTTCAAGTCCTTTCTTATATGTAATCGATTTCTTGTTTCTTACAATCTCTCATGCTAAATTTTCTCCCCAAAGCCATTAAATCCTATCCACATTTAAATATTCCATGACAAAAGGTTCCGATTTATATTACTTTTTTCAGCTCACAGATGATTAAGCCAAGCCTCCTGTGACAATGTGTACAAGGAAGCCAGTGAGTGTAGAGGTACTACTGCACGCTTACAGCTCTGTCTTACAGGCAGTAGACACATAAACCTACTCTGTTCAGCATGCTCTTCGTTTTTCATCCATACAGCCTTTTGTTATTATTATTATTGTTATGTTTATGTTTATTATTAATAATTTTTATTTGTTGTATTTGATATGTGTGGGTAGCTCCATTTCAGTTTTAGATGGAGAAATACTTTTAATCTCTAAATTATACAAAATTTAACCCCCAAGAATAAAGAACATAACCTTGCATGTTTTTTAATTCTAAACACACACTTGACCCTTCCCCTTCCCATACATATATGTTTATTATTTGTGTAGGTAAAGATTCATGTACATATGTACTGCATTAGATCTACAAAGTAACATCATGGTTAAACATCCTGAAACTGCCTCCTCATTTTTGCTGAACATATATTAGGAAGAGATGTGTCAAGATATGTCAGGGTACATCTTGTCTTAAACTTCTGGGTCAGATAGAACAAGTGATGGGCCTCAAGATGATTATCTTGGATGATATAAACATGCTAAAACAGAAGATAGACACAAAGTTCACTCTAACTTGTAAGAGTTTAATTGAGGAGTACTGTGGAGAGGAGTCTTCATTCCCTGAGGGCCTCCAGGCTTTACAGATTTTAAGCTTTCAAATCAGCTTGAAAACCTCACAATTTAAAAACTGATTATTTAGAAAATAAGGATGGTCTACACAAACATACAGTATATACATACACTGAAAAACTTCAACTTTTGTTATGAAATCAGTTGTTCTAAACTCTCACTGTGTGAAAAGCTGCATTGACTCCTGTACCTGCATTGCCTTTAATTAATTTTATACATACACACTCACACAGAGACATGTATGTACATATGCATATGCACCACAGACTTTTTACAGTTCTAATTTTATCTTACTAGTTAACTTCTTGGCATAGGTAAAGTGTATGTATACTCCTGACTGAATGAGTAGTGAGAGTTGATTATAGAAGAGTTGAGATTAATAGAAAGGTTAAAAATGTTAAAATGGCTTCTAAAACAAACCTTATCTGCTGTGAAGCACTCAAAGATTATTTTGGGGCACTATTGTGATAATTTCTGAGAATCACTCAAAATTATACAGAACCCCCCCCCCCCCAGCCTTCACATTTTAGCAAGTTTACATATGCACCATAAGCTGTTGCTTTTAATGCATATCAACTGGATATCTATGTTACAAAATATTACATAGATATGTATTTGATTAACTAATTAAGCAAGCATGGTGTTTATAATATCACTTTTTCTATGAATCCTTCTAAAAGAGCTATATATTTTCTAGCTGATCTCAAAGAAACATTCTGAGAGCAGCTGTAACAATTGAAAAGCAGACTGAGAGACATTCATTTGGTCATACTATAATTGCAGAGGATGGTTTTAATTAGGGTGTAGACAGGAGAAAAAAATGAACATTTGTTTCTAATAAAGAAAAGCCTACATAATTTCCATGATTTAGGGTTTGTTGTTTTTGTTTGGCTGAATTTCCCAGGAGCATCTCTTTGCTTCCCAATTAAATTTCAAGCTGTTACGCTATGGGTAGTCTTACTGCTCCTGGAGTAAAAGTGACCAAAAGTGTGCAGCAGCACACCAACTCACATTTGTATGTATGGCACAGGAAATGTGAAACAACTTTGGCTCATTCTGGTCAACCCCTACCAACTTCAGTAAGGCAGCAGTAAGCCTTGTATATACTTTCCATAGAAACAGAAGCATTCACATGCTCATTTTCTTGAGAGGTGCTTTTGCTGTGCTGAACCTAACTCACCTTTGCTCCTGTAAACATGAAAAAAGTTGTGCATAGTTGTTTGCTGTGATTATACATGTGCAACTGATATGAGGTTTAACACACCCAGCCTGCAAAGAGCCATTGTTAATTTTTTCCCCCTTCATCTGTCACTTCTCGTCCACCTCCCAACAGCCCCCCTTCTCCAACTGAAACCATATGAACAAACTCATGTTTAAGTGTCAGCAGTTCTCTCCTTGAGTTATACTGCTGCAGCAGGAATGAACACAGTGCAGCACTACTGAGTTCTCAGTCAATAATGGAAATCTTTATCTTTTGGCTTCACTGCAGCCTCCACTGTGCTAGAAAAATCAAAAGCAATAGATCTTCTTCCCTTCAGACACTCCTTTCCCTTACCTGCTGGAGTTGTTTTCTTTCCCCAAATGACATAGGGTATGCATGAGGATTCCAGTTACAGCAGAAGAAGAAAAGAAGTCTGTCTTTCCCCAAAGTATAAATGAAAATGACACTAGCAGTTTGTATACAAATGAACTTGTAATTACATGCATGCTCGTATTTAGTTTGCTGCCAGATATATAACAGTACTTAACTCTGGATGCTCCTTATGCTTTACTTTTCCTGATGCACTCATCAGCAAAAAGCTTTGCATTTTGACCAAAAAGATCCCAAAGACTTTTGCAAACTTTTACTAATTGATATTGTAGACACTGGGTCAAATCTGGCTGCACTTTAAATCCAGAGTAATTGCACCTTAAATCCATAGTAATTCCACTGACCATGCTGGAAAGTAATTTTGAAATAACATAGTTCTGAAACACTATGTAGAGCCAAATCTGTTTGAATATATATTGGGGGCATACCACCATGGTGGAGCACAGCGGCTGTGTAACGATGCACAGGAGCACTGCTTAGCAGTTTCAGAGTGAAAGTGAGGAACACCATGTCCTGCTGAAACTGCAGATGGAACGTAAGGAGGTGGAATGCAATAACCGCAGCTGAAACCTAGCCAGGACACCGCCGTTAACCACCCACGCTTTTGCTAAATGGCCTACAGGGTCTTTACTGACCAAAAGTATGCAGGCCCTCTGTTTTATATCTCATCCTGAAGACATATGCCAGCAGCACAGACCCCTGCACAAACAACCTGCTGGAGCACTGGTTCTGGGCTGCTTTTCAGGGAGTGGTATCAAAATACTAGATCACCAGCACACTACACCTTTCAGGAACTGAATTTCCTTATAGGCACTTTGTTATGGAATGCTCTAGATTATGGACCAGATAAGAATAAATAATTCATAAGATGATTGCTTTTTTTTTTTTTTTTGCCTTTTTTTTTTTTTTTTTTTTCCCTGTATATCTCTATATCTCTGTGTAGAGCATTTTTATTTTTTAAAATTGTGATAGATCACTGTGGGGCTAAAACATTTTATCACAGCATTTCTAGCTTCATTTAATAATGACAACTGCATCAAGCATCTTTACAGCTGGGTGCTTGGCTGGTTTTTCACAGTAAACCTCTGTCCACACTCAGAGAAAAACATTCTAAGCACTATCAGAACCTGGTTCTCTTCTTGCTTTTACTAATTTTACAATGGTATAACTCTTATGTCTGATGTCTGTGAAATTTGCTTTGATTTATGACTGTCTTGTTGGTGGGAAGGAAAAAGAGATACAACTCCCAAGTGTTAAGTGGCAAAGTCTGTCTCTGTCTCTTATTCTGTTAGTGTGGATACATATTGCTTTGGTATCCAAAGTCATATGCTTAGGAATACAAAGTCACCTTTCAGCAATTGTCATTATTTGGCATTTATTTTAAAATACCAGTGCCACTTCCCGAGTATTCTGTCCTTCTTTTCCAAAGTATGTCACACATTTTCAAATGCAAGCATTTATTCGTTTTACTGTCAGTTCTGAATCTCTAAAGACTTTGCTCAGAGAAGAGTTAATGAAAAGTGACCACATGTTTTATGGTATCTGCACATGAAAACATTTTTAATGCATACTAAAGGCAAGGAAATTGTTCTCACAATCATGGTAGAATATCAGGATTTTCTGGAAACTATGTATTCGAACTCCTTAGAGAGCTTTGAAATTCTGAATCTTGGACTCCAACTCTAGAGCAATATTTTGATACCTTTTCTTGCCTACAACCTGTAAGCATGGCAAATTCACGTAAATGTCCCTGAAGCAGCTGTGCCACCAACTTGTGTTGAGCAAGAGAAGGTGTTTGCCCCTAGGCAGACATGGCTTCTAGATGCAATCAAGCCACCATACCTGTGTATGAAGCCAGAAAGTTTAGACAGTACGAGCTCCCTTGGGAACTGTTCAGGATAGGGACATGCAGGAACAAAAAAGGGGCAAACAACTGAAATAATTCCAGGTGTAGGTTAACTTTAGAACACAGTTTTGCATGTAAATGGATAGGAAATAACCAACATGCACATAACCATAGCAATGATTGATTTTCATACGCACTTTCCCATTTTTTTGCATATATAATTGCACATTTTGCTATTCCATATAAGAAAATTTGCCTTGATAGTATCGGTCCTTGAAATCACTTGTGGTTTTACTGGTTGGTGTCAGTGCTGCATTGCTCACTGAGAAATTAAGTTATATTCTTTAAGCTCAGGCAGTCTTTCAGGGAATTTAGCAAGCTGCTTAAACCTCTTCTCCATGCCTCAGTTTCATCAACACTGAAGGAATGATGTATTTTTTATGAGAAACGAGAAGCATTCACCCATTCACCAAGAGCTCCAATAAGGTATTTGTGTGTATTTGCAATACACATAGCCACAAGAGACATTCAGGTTTTCTTCAGCCAAAACCTTCTCCAATGATCACAATGTGGTAATGTGAACAATTTATCATGTCTTACATCCCTGCAGCTGCTCCATGCAACATGCACGGCACCAAAAGCAGGGAAAGATATCTAATAGTCAAGTTAAATCAGATCATCAGATGGTCATTTTCTTACTTTAAATCCAAGCTCACTAAAGCCATAACCCTAGCAGGAAAATTTAAGCCACAAAAGGTTTCTTGTACCAGGCTTGTAAGTAAAACTTCCAAAGAAGTCAGTAAGAGATTTGCCTACCCAATGGAATTGCAAGGAATTAAGGTGTTGCACAAGGATAAAAAGACTGAAATAAAAGTGTCAATAATAGGATTTCATTACAAACTTGGTTTTCTGATTGAATGCAATGTTGTGCCTCAATAAAGGGATTCCGCTGTACTATATGTAGGGTATATGAATGGCAGCAGAACTGGGAGATTGATTTCCGTCTTTAGTATTCATCAGGGAACTATGCATTATTACTTGCAATATATACAACATGATCTTAATGAGGCCTTTTTCCTTGATTGTTTACCTAAAAAATTTACACCAAGAAAAACAGGTGTATCATAGGTGGCAATCTGATGCAGAAGAGAGATAGCAGGGTGCAGAAGTCACGCCAAAAAAAGCAAATGTCGCTGGAATATAAAAATATTATGATACATGAAGTGAACTATCTGATTGCACATATTACAGACACTGAAATGCAAAAGAAAGTGGGGGAAATTATATTACCGTGTACAAAGTAATAATAACTGTGCCTGCATGTCTTAATACCCTCTTGTCCCAGCAGTCCTGACTTTCTAGGCAGCCCACTTCTCCACATTAACAGTAGTCATTTGGAGAGCAGCAAACGTGCCATTAGAAGCACTTTTACAAGTGTATATTCATCCACCAATTAGCTTAATGTGGCCGCTTTCTGCATATTTTCTATCCAGGCTTGCACAAATCTTATTAATATTTCCCCCTAGCGCTTTGACAGATTACCTTGTCATTATGCATCCTGGAGCCTTTTAAACAATATGGGTAAACTACTGTTTGCGAGGTTAATGACAATTATCCCCTAATTACTGCATAAGTCACTCAGTCCACTTTATCTCATAGGCAGGGTTCTGCTCTGTGTATCTGCCATTGTGTCACCGTAAATGAATCTTGTATAGCTATGTTTATCTGTCGTTGCCTTGTAAATTACACTGACAGAAGAATGAACAAATTACTGTGTCATCACTTAAATACAGCTTCTGATAAAAAAAAAGTCCCACAAGTACAGCACTTGAATTTTAGCCTGATCATGATTAGTATACACATATTTAATGTTTTAGGAGATATATTTAGAAGTGGATAGGACACAGTGTGGTGGCAGAAGGCTCTGAAGTGGTAAGCCTAATGGTGGTAAAACAGAAGAAATATAAAAATCTACAGTACTAGTAATTCTATGATCACCTCCTGAGCACTCTTCTGCTAATTTAACAGCTAATAGATGAGCCATCTATATTTTCCAAACAATCTCACATTCAGTGCTGTGATGAATTCCACAGTTTGCATTGTTTCTGACCACATCCACAAAGGATTTTTTAGCTGAGAAATCCAAACACAAGGTGGAACAGGAACAGCATCCATAAAACCACAGACAACGCATTTCAGAACAATATCAAAGATTAATAATTTGGATTATGCCTGACCAGTTCTAGTGACTCCAGGAGGATGGATCAGTGCAAAAGCTATAACAGAATCTGGCAGGCAGCACCTACATCAATGTATTGATTTTAGTAAAATAAATAAAGTAAAATAAATAAAGTAAAATAGCATCTTGCCTACTGTTTTCTACAACACCTGCTTATTGGTCACTGTCTTGGTGTAATTACAGTTCTACAGAGTTAGAGTTCGAAAAATACTGAGTTCAATTCACTCTCCATGCATCGAGGTAGTTCTATTTCAGAAGGGGAAGACAGAATTGTCAAATTCCAATTCCCAACATGTTCCATTTTCTGAAGCGATTGCAAGTCACAGTTAAGAGAAGTCCACTGACTGGACAACATTGAGACCAGGTATGCCCTGCATTGAGAAAGAAAATTGACTTGGTATGGACTTTGATCCTTCTTTCACCAAGGATAGCTCAATGACTTTATCAATAAGCACAAACAGAGACAAATAAAACCATATAGATGCAAAATACATCTACATGAACAAATTTCCTGGCTGTGGTAAATAACAGCACACATTATAATGTAAAAAATAAAAATAAAAATAAAAATCCACACATACCTGCTTTTTAAACAATGCTTTTTTTTTTCCCTGTGTGGGTCTTGGAGAGGTAACTGTTTAATAGCTCTAGGAACCCAAGTCCTAACTGTAAGACAGATGATACAGTTCCAATGCTGGCCTCTTCTTGGGTCAGAGAAGGCCTTTTATTTTGGTTTTGGATTGCCAGCGGTCACATTAATTGCAGGGAGTTAGCTTTGAGTGTGCTCCTTATTGTGAATCAAGCTACAAATTTCTTTTCCTCAAGCTTGGTGCAGTCATAGCACATGAACTTTCTCTCACCACTGACTGGAGAAGAAACTGAATCGTCTCACTCTCCCTCAGACCTGACATTTAACTCTTAGAAAAAGGGTATTTCCCTGCTTGCCAGACAAGTGGATGATTCATGAAGTATGATGCTCTTTTAGCTACTCAGATGAAACTCTCTGCCATGCAGCTTACAGGAAAACCAATGTGTAATGATGAGTACGTCATCCCTGCATGCTGCAATAAGGTTACACAATAATGCATTTTAAAAGCTTTGGGGATATGCTTTATATATGCATATATTCTACATTCAGAAATTTTATAAGTTTTGATAGGATCCACATTCAGATATTTAAAATGTACTTGATTTTGATATTTTACACACCTTCTGGTTTATCTTGCCATTTTCTAAGCACCCTAAATTATGTCCAACACCACCTTTTGACAAGAGCAGTACAAAAAAATGAAGTCAGGAGGATGACATGCAAATTGGAACAGAATTATGATTCCTGAAGAGGAACAATATTAGACTGCTTAAGCTGCCATGCAATAAAAAGGAAGTGTCAGAATTCTCCAAAAACTGGTGATTATTTACTGAATTTCAGCAGGTTACACCAACACTGAAAATCTTTTCAACATAGTAAAGTGTACATTTATTTTGCTGGATTATACTAGTGTCATATCCAGAAAGAACGGGCAAACTAAGATAGAACAAAATTACTGACATTACTGAAAATAACAGTGGTTTGTATAGAACATAGATGAGGACAGCACCTCTGACCATGCTCTTAATATAAGCTGGAAGAAAAAGCTGTAGTGAAATGGTAAGAAAATGTAACAGACATCACTGCCAGGGATAACTGAAAAGACTGATCGATTTTGAGTAAGCACTACCTCAAGGGTTTTGGTCCCACTAGGATTGATCTTTGTGTCTGTCCTGTGTTCAGTCAATGCAACTTTCAGCAGGATATCTACTGCAGAAATACATGGAAGTGCTGCAGTAACCCTCCAAGTATGTTATTTTTTCTCTAAGCTGAAGGAGAAGGAAACCCAGTGTGGCTGATGGCAAAGTGCTAGGCAACAGATGATTTTAAATGCTTAAGAACACAGAACACTGTCATTGTTGTGTACAATACTATTTGAAAAAATACATTTCTAAACCATTCATATTTCTTTTCGAGCCTGGAGTTCCTTTGGCTTCTGACCGTGGCATAGAAACTCTGCATAACAGAAACGTACTGACAAATGTCTAACAGGTATGTTGGTATTGTAAGGATTAATACTTGTCTTCTCAGAAGGGAAAAGCAGGCCCTAAGTACAACATTAACCTTTAAGTTCATTTCCTAAAAGAAACAAGGCTGGCTGCTTCTGAGGAAAAATATGGGCTGGTTAAAATGATGTTTTCAACAACAAAAACCTGTAAAAATAACAGCATGAAATTGGGTGATAGCTAAGAAACTAGATAGGAGAAACACAGTTATGCATTCTAGTTAGAATGAACAACAATAACAACAACAAAAAAATATATCAAAAAATCCATCTACTTGGCAATTTTATTTTTGAACAGTCTGGGTTTTATCAGCTTTCTTCAAACAATCTCTAGAGACAGTGAGTTACTTGCACAGAACTCTATTAATTAAGGAATATTATTTACATAGGTATTATTCATCTTTTCCAGAGATCTTTTACATTTAAATGGAAGTGTGTACCTTTGATCTAAACTTGATTCAAAAAGCTAAGTGATAACTTTGTATGGACACAGATCAGCAGGTGGTAAAGGTTGATGCAAGCAAGAAAATACTAAAAACTTGAAAATATATATCGTGTTAACAAGACAGTTCAGTCTCAGCTTTACTTATGAGAGGAAATTCTGAAGAGGAACTTGAACATTTGGAATTATACTAAAAATATTATTTTTTTTGTGTATCAATTCTTTATCATTTTCAGAGAATTTCACACAGCATGGAGTTTTGTCAATGATTCTCATATCTCAGCAACAGTAGAGGACTAACAGAAACAAAATTTCCATGAGCAATTCATGTTGAGGAAGACCCTGGAAGATATGATACATATCCACAATATGGACTGGACAGAAGAATGAGCAAGTGAATACTAAATATTGGAGATTAACAAGAGCCAATCATTGGTCTGATTCTTTATTTAGGAAAAAATCCTTTTTTTTTTTTTTTTTTTTTTTTCCAAACATAATGGAAGTTATGCTTGAGTAAATTCTTCAAGGTCTAGCTGTGCTGAAGCCTGTACAACCCCCCTCATTCTTCCAACCAAATAGTCTGGTATGGTTTGATGGACATAAGCATTTAAATGAACTTAATTCATGTGCAAAAGGTCTTTATTATTTTCAGTTTGCAGCTTCGGAGCTGAACCAGTAACCAATAACACCAACATATTGGTGTTATTGGTTACTGGTTCAGAACTACAGATGCAAACTGAGCTAAACACTTGGAAATTCAAATTCAGCAGTTAAACTATACATATTTTCAGGATTTAAAGATGGACCCAAACATCAAACAGAAATTTCATAAACTACAAACATTTGCTAGCTGAAGAGAAAACCAATCTTTTAACATTTTATGATATTTTATCCTTTTCATATTGTGATCTCAGAGATAAGAGGTGGAGGTAGACAACCCAGTGAATATGGAAGGAAATTGAAGCTTTATTACTAGATTCCTAGTGGCTGTGGCTAGTGTGCCACTTCATATGTATTCCGGACAAATCATGATCTTTCCATGTCTTGGATTATTGTATTTAAAATGGACATGGACAACATTTCCCCTTAATTCATGATGTTATACTGAAAAGCCCACCACAGATTTTGAAATGCTGAATTTGATGGAGCCCTAAATATCTGTATATTTGAAAAAAGGCTTACTGTGAACTTGACCTGGCTTTATGAATATTTAAAGAACTCTGTCCTGCAATAAGGTTTTATAGGAATTGAACTATGAAAGAACTGGAAAGAAAAGACAGACTTTGAAAGCAGTCATCTAGAGGGTTCCAACAAAATTCATACTCCTTTTTTTTTTTTATCATGGAGGACAGCAAGACATGTCTGGAAGGATTCACTTCTACGATATGTAGACAAGTAAGCCATGATCAGTCAATGAATGTCTTTTCTAATTCACACTCTTGGAGAGCAAACTTTATCACACTACATTGTGATTGTTTCATTCATGCTTATTATGTTCAGAACTTCCCAAGTGAAATAGTTCTCAAATAAAAATACGAATCCCACTTTCCCAAATGGATACCAATAAACACTAGATTGTTAGTAACACAGTAAACTTTGAAGAAAATAGCAGTGCTCATACTTACAAGTTTCTTATAACTTTACAAGACGCCCTAGGGGTGTCAGTGGACAGACCTAGGGGACAGACCACTTAATAGAGGAGACTCCCCTGAATACAACTATTTGTTGCAAAGCAAATAAAATGAATTATTTTAATAAAAAGAGAGCAATAAGAATAGCTGAGCAAAATGCTAGCAAAAAGTAACTTTTAATGTTTGGGCACATCCGCAATGCTTAGAAATGGCATCCAAAGTTGGTTCAAGTGCGGGTGGTAAAACAGATTTAGAGCTGCCTTTTAACTTTCAGTTTTTAATAATAAAAAAATCAATACATTGAAGATTACAAACCTCTTAGTTTTGATTTTGTATACCAAAAGCAAAAGACTGACTAAGTTATGGTAGTGTATGAAACTCCTCAGGCCACAGACACGATGATGCAAGTATTTTATATCCTATTTGTTTATGGCATTCTACTGAGATGCCAAAATAAATTATTAAGATGAAATTAATGGTCTTTTTTTTTTTTTAATATATATTTTTTTCCCATGTATATGTCTTATATGGAAATGCAATTCTGAATATACATTCCTAACTCCAGAAATTTAACAGATTAACAGTTCAGACCCCAAATTAATCAGAAATGCCTATTTCAAAATAAAACAAGGACTAGTCTGGACAGCAACATGCATACAAACAAAATAGTCATATGGGGCTAAATTCACTCTGAATTACACTATGGAGTGAAGGGGAATTCTATCATGGTGTAGAAAACAAATGACCAAGCATACTTCAGCAATCACAGATTCTCTCATCCATTCCTCAGTGATGGCAATGTCTGGAATGAAACTGTTAAAACAGTTTTGTGAAGGAAGTAAGACTCTGTTTCATTGTTCATAGAAAGACCAAGTGAGCCTGCGTCAATCTTGATAATAACACAGATGATCTTGTACAAATAGGCCATATTCCTTGTCTTGAAAAAGACAAGTGGGAACTGAAGCCAGAAAGTCAGTAACAGTTTTGCCCACACAGGACAGTAAGGTCAAACCTGTAGCAGGGTCTATAAAACTCATAGTAACTGGAATTATAATTTGTATGTGTAAATAGACTTATTATCTATAAGTTATTTAAAACATACCTGTATGTATTGCAGTTCTTTTAGCAAGTAGCTTGCTGCCAAATAATTAAGAATGCAGCATTAGTGTTATGTAATCAACTCCTGGATATGTTTCTTCTATATTTTTTCTTAAGTGAACTACAGAGTAATTAATTTGATTTGGTGGAGCTAAACAGGCAAGGCTACCTATAATGTGGTGGTCTCAATCCACATGAGCTTGAAGGAAGGGACCACACCTTCTAAAATCCATTAATCAAATCAAATTACTATGCTTGATTCACCATAGGAACATCACAGCAGTGTGAGCATGTTTAAACAATTATAATGTGGTACAAACATAGCAGCAAGGACACAACAAACAGGAGCGGCAGTAGGTCAGAACATGCAGTATTGCAATGTCTTACACCTGCATTTTTACTGATTTAAAGGAGTGAAAAACCGAATTTACACTCACACAAAGGTAGTATAGTTTCTACATAACTTGAGTCACCTTTTACGCAGTATTATTAGGTTAAAGCAAAGTTTCCTTGTTCTTAAAGAGCAGTTCCAGGGTGTAAAGTAACACAAGGAGAGAAAAAGTAAAGCAGCAGATTCACAGCAGGAGGACAGGTGAAGTTTGGAAAGAAATGGTGAAAACTATATGTAAGAGTTATGAGAGAGAATAAAGCAGGAGTGTATTCCTTCTGTCACTGACATGTTCACCCACCTCTTTTCCTATTTTTTAATGAGAGTGGTGAGAGCTGTGGCTATAGCACATCCACCCATAGCATAACAATCCATAAAGTGAACACTGACTGGGCCAGTGCCAGAAAGTAAAAGCAGCATTCACTTAGTATTTTTAAACGCTTTGTTTCTACATAGTCCTCTAAGAAAAATTGATTTCCATAAAGCTCCATTTTCATCTGAAGGCACTGATGATGCCATAAACCACAAGAGTTTCTCCCCTTAAACCCTACAGTGGAATTTCAGATTCACCACAAGAAGACTAGCCAGTGCTCAAGGAATATAGGCATATACTGCAAAGTATTTTGTTAAGTCAGGCTCTGTATCAGAGATCAATAAACCCAGATGACAGTGGACAGCTTCAAAATAATTACAGGATTATGCATACACACACACAAACATTTCACACATTTTATCTACACTTCCCAGAGAATTCTACATATTATCTAAAGTTCTTTGATCTGTACCCTACTACCTTGTAGAGACAAAATCTGTAGAGAATGATGCTGAGGCAGAATTCCCTAGCAGAACTGCAGAAAACTTTGTTGGACTTTGCACTCCCTGATTATTTATTTATTTATTTATTTATTTATTTTTGTGGGATATCCAAGGCATTGTTGTAGTGCTCTTCTGTCATTTATCTATGTTGGATTTTGTGTTGTGTTTGACTTGACTGCTATTATATTTGGACTGAAGTAAGAGAAACAGTTTGCTTTTGCTGCACAGGACTTTCAAAGAAGAATGAACTAATTGACAAAAAAGGGAGAAAGAAAGGGGGTGGGATATGCCATGTTCTAGAGAAACTTCAGAGAAAATATAACTGAGTCACATAGACTCCATAAATTTTAAAATTATTTGGTATCTGTATAATTTTAGCATAAGATGAATCACTTTCGTTTTGGGTCTGAGCAGAATAATTACCACATTTAAAAAGATCCCTAAAACAGTTGAAGACCTTACACTCTAATGACTCCTTCCACTACTCCTGATCAGCACACATAAGCTGCTGTCTTAGTTTCAAAAATATACTTTTCAAAATCTGTGATAAAGCTTCAGTGATGCAGGACTAAGAAGTACGTAAGTGTCCCCTGATCTCAGGTGCAAGTGCTTGTCAGGAATGCAGATGCTGGTGACATGTGCCTCACTGGGGACTGAGCGCTCCACTGGTTCAATAAGGCTACAAAAGTGCAACAGGCCTTGATGTCAGTTACACGGTTTTACATACCTACCATGTCAGTTGTTCTCAACCTCCCTGGGAATTTATTCAGATATAAGTGTATTCAGCCCATAACAATGTCTTCTATCTGCCAGAAAGCTAGAAAAATCCCCACCCTTTATGAACCTGCCGTGCATGACTGCTGGTGTTTTACATGTTGTGAGCAGGAGAAAGGGAGAGAGAGAGGAGACAGAGAGAGGGACTGCAAGAAAGAAGTAGGGGAGAGAAGGGGAGCAGAGAAAGAGTGAGAGAGGGAGAAAGAATGAGAGTAAGTGAGAGAAAGAGGGAGAGAGAAGGGGAAGGGGAAGACTCCTAGAGAATTTCTGTTTCACCTGCATTTTATATATTTATAGGAAGAAATCCTACATACATATATACACCACATGTCCAAAAGCTATTTCAAAGTGGCTGGAAGCATAGAACAGTAACTTTCTCTAAGCCATGGTGCTGAACACATCGCTTCCTTTTCTCTTTTATTTAAAAGGTCTCATATTCAAAAATTAAAAGTTCAGCCTTGCATATATGCAATTATTTTAACTTAGATGAACAGCCAATGCAACTAACTGCTGATGCAAAACTGCTCACGTTAGTTATGCTTATGCAGCCAGGGCCCAAATTAGTTAATTTCTAGAAGCAGATATACACATACAGACTGCAGTCAGGAGGAGGTGTAAACTCTGTAAATATGGAGATTAGGTATCTGTATACTTTGCCTACTGAGGCTGGGTATCAATACAGTAAAATCCTAATTGTACTGGTGACACTCGAAGCCCTCTTGCATTCTGTCACTCACTGATAAAACAATAAAGAGAGTTTTTACAATGCTGCAGTCTTTCCTTTTTCTCTATGCTTTTCTAATTCTGATGATATTGTCAGAAACAGAGACTATCAAAGTGAATTCAAAATTCAAAATATCCAAAAAAGTATCTTCCACCACTGACTCTTTGTCCAGATGCCTAGATGCTATCAGAAGCTGAAATGATGAGAAATTCAAACATATCATTCCTGCTATTATTATTCACAACAGAAAGATAAATAAAAGATATTTTTTCAAAATTTTCAAAATTCTTCAAAAAACTTTAAGTAATAGCTGTAAAACACTGTCCTCATGCAAGCAATCACCTCAAATTGTGCAATAATTAAGAAGTAATGCATAATTTTGAAAACACTTCACAAAATTTCTCAGAAAACCACACAATACTTACCATATCTATACAAACAGCACGCTAGTACTGTAGGAATCTTGACTGCTTAGCAATGCAATAGGAATCAAATCTCTGGTATTGGCTTTCATGCATATGCTACAAGACCTAATATGGAAAGAGGGTAGTAACCATAAATGCCATCTGAAATTCTTACCATAGCCAGTAAGGCTATGTGCCAATCGAGACAGTAGTTAAAAATACATACCATTTTGAAAGAAGAGAATTAGCAATGTACTGCCAAAATGATGGAGTAAGAAGAAATCTACTCCGGCTTTTGTCCATTTTTTGTCAGGAGGAGACGTCCTTTTTATCAAGAGCAAATGGAAGGAGTATGGAAGGTCTGAGAGAGACACAAAGGCTACTCTGTGTCTACTTCTGTTAGAAAGCTAACATGTTGGGCATGTGTTTTAGAAAACTCTGAAGTTTGAATTCATAAAACCATAGAATTATACAATGATTTGGGGTGGGACCTTAATGATCATCTAATTACAACCACCTGTCATGGGCAGGGACACCTCCCACAAGACCACGTTGCTCAAAGCACAATCCAACCTGGCCTTTAACACATCCAGGGATGGGGCATCCACAGCTTCTCTGGGCAACCTGTTCTAGTGCCTCATCACTCTCTGAACAAACAATTTCTTCCTTCATCCAAACTTACCCTCTTTTAGTTAAAAGCCACTTGCCCTTGTCATATCACTCCAATCCCTGACAAAGTGTCCCTCCCTGGCTTTCCTGTAGGCCCCCTTTTTGGTACTGGAATGCTGCCCTAAGGTCAGCCCTTCTGGAGGTCTTCTCTCCTCCAGGCTGAACAACCTCAACTCCCTCAGCCAGTCTTCACAGGAGAGGTGCTTCAGCCCTCTGATCATCCTCATGGACCTCCTCTGGACTTGCTCCAACACATCCATGTCCTTCTTGTTGGGTTCCCCTACAGCAAAACACAGTACTCCAGGTCGGTTCTTACAAGAGCGGAGTAGACAGGGAGAATCAGCTTCCTTGAGCAACTGGTTCTTTTAATGCAACCTCAGACACAGTAGGCAATTCACAGGAATACATTTTTACTGGTGGTGTATATTTGGTCATCAGTTATATACATGCATACAAAGCAAACTATCTTTTCTCTGCAGGCAAGGCTGAGATCCCCTTGAAAGAGTAACCCTTGAGATCCATTATTTCAGTGGTGCACATGATTCATAGGCATTACCTGCATGTTTTGTGTATACATGTTTTGTGTATATGTCAATAGAAAACAAAAAACACAACTACACATATAACCTTTTGTGAGTTTCTTCAACATTTTTCCTTTAATGACTTTTTGTTTGTTTGTTTGTTTTTCCTTTTGCAAGCTCTAAGACACATCTTGATCTTTCAAAACAAAAGTTTATTCAAAAATTTTGGCCCATAACCATAGTATAAGTGATACTAGTAAGAAAACTAGTAAGATAGATACTAGTAAGAAAGGTTTGGCATTCTTCTTCCTTGCAGTGATGGTTCATGTTTGATAGAGAGAATAATGGCTTGTGATGGGCAGAACATAATTTTGCTTTCACTGTTTCATTTAAATACTCTGACGCAGGTTGACAAAAAAAATAATGCAAAATTATGAGGTGTGTGGTGTTTCTAATAATTTTATAACCCACCATGTATTACTGTGGATTGATTTATAAGTTTTTTTTTTTTTTTTTTTTTTTTTTTTTTCTAAAAATCCCATTTTTTTAAAAAATAGTAAATAGATAAGTTAAAAATAAATTCTTATGATGTGATCAAACTAGATAAAGTTTTCTCCCTTAATATTTATTTTTTTTTAATCTTATTTATTTAGTAAGTTGGTTGGTAACTTGCCATCCTTTTGTAAGCATGGCATTTGTATTAGTTTCAATCAGAAAAGCAATAGATTTCTGTGCAAGTACAAGCAGAAAACTAGAACTTCAAGTTACATATTAAACACTTCATGCTTAATTTAAAACGATAGATTTTGTCTTTTATTCTGGACCTCAATTAAGTTTTAAAAAATATGTTAGAAAATTTTCAGATAATTAAAATGCATATGAACTTTGCCCTGTCCACATTAATAACACATCTGAAGTAAATACAGCTGTATTCAGCCAGGACCATTAATGTCTACAAATGGTAAGAACAGGTAAGAAATTCCCTGTATCCATTGAATCCCGGAAATTCTTTGGTATCCAGTATCCACTGTTTCTTCTACTATCTGTCTTGAAAAGAATTTCACCAAATATGGCTAAACGAACCTATTTCCTTTCTTTCATAAAGCAAGTTAATGAGAATGACTAAACACGATATTGGAAGATTGGTCTCCCTGCAACAGTTGGTCTCTTGCTGTATCTAGGATATGTTTCAAAAGTCTAATTTTTCTGATAATTTATATTAAATAAAATTAAATAAAAAAATAAATAAAATTAAATAAAATACTATTTGTGATGCAGCATAAACAAACAAACAAACAAACAAACAAACAAAAAAAAAAAACCACAAAAACACACAAACCACAAACAACTAGTAAATGACACAAAAATTGGTATCAAATGGAGTTCGTCATTTATGTGGTGAATGATTTATAGATATGTTAGTGGAATACCCAGGATATAGTTCTCTGTGTTGACATAAAATGCAGATTTATTTAGTACAGAACCTTTCAAACAAGCTGTATCCTAAAATGCTGCACAGACTTATAGCCTAGTGTTACACTGATATTGTAAATAACAGCAGATGGAGAAATTAAGAGGTAAAAAGAATATTTTCAGCTGAGACCTGAAAAGAAATAGAGACACCAACAAAGCACAGACTGTATTCAAGAGCAGAAGGCAGAGAGCAAAAAGAGCATGTATGAGCTATGACAAGAAACCTGTGTTGGGAGATACAGGAAGTTAGCTGCTGATGAGCTGACCCAGCATAGAATGGGCTAGGGTTACAATAGCCAAATTTTGCCACCACCTGTGAAAATCTGCAGTCTCTACTGAATTAAACAAAAAGATGTGTGAGTATCAAAAGGTAGAGTTTGGCTTTCTCATTTGATTCATACTAGTATAAACTGTGAACAATTCTATCATTTTCAAAGGATTTCAGATAAAATTTTTTGCGTGTAGCTAGATATAAAATCTGACTTTTGTGAATCAATCTACTTGAGCAAAACTATGTTATGTTTTGGTTTTTGCCTTTTTTTTTTTTTTTTTTTTTTTCTTTTAATAATATTTAGGAACAATCATATATTTAATGTGTGTCATATTCTGACAGGAATGCTAAATGAACCACAGAAGAAGCTTGGTTAATTTGGTCGTAGTTTTTTCTAAACACATAAAACAATATAAAAGCAACACTACTGGCTGGAACAGGTTGGCATAAAAATCATTTAATAAATCTGACTGGAAAGTTCCCTGCCCTTAAGAGAAAATAGTGTAAAAGCTAAATTTTCAGGTACAGACAATGTGAGAAACACACTGCTTCACAAAGCCGTCACAGATTCTCACAAAAATTACCAGAATCTGGCAATAAGTAGAATTTCAAGTTCTAAATTAAGTGGATGCTAACAGGGGCTTAATTAAGAAGATACAGAGAAGGCTTTCCTAGGTTTAGGGGTTTTATTATGATGTTTAAAACCACACCCTTCTTAACTCATAGACAGCAATGCTTTTGAAAGAAATTTCAAGTTATTTCAAGGCTCACAATATGTTGCTATGGTGCATGCTGCTGAAGAGAATAAGCTAATGGGCTCTCTATTTAATGTGATTAGAGCTATTATTGACATAATGCCAGGAAGACGCAAAACCATTAGCATTACACTACAGCTCACTTCAGTCACTACTCAGATTTAGCATTTGATCCACAATTTTAATTTTGCTCTGCTCTATTCAGGGCTGCATTACACAAAATGCATAATTAAAAGCTGCTGTGATTCTCTCTACTTCTCAAATTAAAAACATAGCAAACATTTGTAGTTCTAATCCACTAGAAATTAATAAATCAAACATTGTCTTTTATCCTCATTCCTCAGTGCAATTCAGGATGCATGTTGGGAATATTTTACTATGCAACAGAGAAAGCTACTCTAAGAGCCACTGCTCGAAAGGAAAGAACAGTCTCTAAAGCCTGTACTGTATTGCAGCAAGAACCTGGAAGACTGATAGCCTTGTGATTCCTGAAGTTATACTGGGATCTGCTTCTCATTGCCATCACTCTGTAAATCCCTTAAATTTATTTTCATTTATTAGCTTTCTCAGTCAATAGAGAAGAGTAGAGCTACGGGTGGTTTATATTTTGCAAAATCATGTCCCTTTTGGGTTTAGATTTTGCAAGCAAAACACAGGAGCAGTGGTGATCCTAAACAAAGATAATAATTGGCTCACACTGCAGATCAGCCCAATGATCGTAGTTCATCATTTTCCCTTTTCATACAGATGGGCCTCCTAACTAGACATAAGGCACACTGTACCTGCTCCCTGAAGTCTACCAATGCTTCCCAATGTTGTAGTCAAATCATTTCACTATGAACTGTGCAGGCATAACTAACTTGTTAGGAAGTTAGAATCATTCATCTCAGCTTGCTAGAACTGCATGCCAAATGAAACAGCATTCACATTTTCTCTGCTTATACCCTTTCCCAGATCTTTCAACGAATAGTAGACATGGGTGAAGTTTTTGTACGATGCCTTTCATTTTTACTGTAAAGTTAAATGTTGACAGTGCACATGGCATCAGAAAAAGTTCTAAAACTTTCAGTCATCCAGTGAAAAAATATGTAACACAGACAGTGCAAATTACATTTATGCATCTTTTTGCCATTTGAGTGGAAAAAAAAAAAAAAAAAAAAAAAAGTGTCAGTAGAAATAGGATTCAGGCACATCATATTTTACATTCCCAATAATAACTTTTAGCAGTGGCTCAAAAGTTCTTGCATCATACAGTAGAAAAGTGTTGAATCCTAAAGTTTTAGATTAAAATTACAGATTGCAAATGTGCACAAGTATAAAGACAAGTACAAAGAGTATACGAATGTATTAGCATCTGGATTTTTGTATAAACAAAAGAAAGCTAATTCAACAGCAACTAATTAAGAATTCAAGAGTATGCTTAAAACTGTATTTTTAACTGCTCTTCAGTGTTAAGAATTGTATTAATGCTTATCACTGCTTGATTACTCAAGCAACCCAATTGCTGCTGCTATACCTTTCATTCTAAAGACACCTTAAAACCTGCATAATAGATGATTGTACTACTTTGTTACAAACCAACATCTGAAGTCTGAAGCAGGTCTTCGAATCTGAGATCTCTTAAGCAACTATATGATTTGCTTCAGCTGCAGAGTCTCCCTCATTTTTGAGCAATGGAAGATAGACACTGAGCTAATGCTGCTAAACATATGCAGTGTGTTGATTGTCTTGCTATCTGGTAGAGCAGAAATATAGATCTTTCCACCTCACCCCTCAAAATCATCACAGCTGTAGAGTATGTTATTTTTCTATTTTTTTTTTCCTAAAATATTTTCTAAAATAAAAGCTTGGTTTAAACTTTGTTGCTGTTTTTACCTCCAATCTAACTGAACATTCTCATGAACTGAAAACTACTTTACTGAAATATTTTTCTCTAGCACATGAATATATTTCATGCTCAGTGCTGATAGGATCCAAGCTGGCTTAGTGTTATTTGCTAGTATATTTTTAAAGAGAGTTAGATCTCAGTTTTTGCAGGTCTTCAATAATCCTTATGAAGCTCCGCTGTACCAAACCACAATCACAAACAATTTTGTATTGTGAAGATGTGATTCAGAAGTAAATAAAAATATAAACCTAAATACAGATATAGAGTTAATATTATGACAGGAAGAATTTTGTTCATGAAAAATATCTAACATGATATGCATAATTAATTCAAATACATATTAGAAACCTAAGAGAAGCAATCATTTAAGACACACCTTATCAATATTTACATAAAGTTAGCTATTAAGCTTCTAGGAAGAGTTCTTAAGAAACGGTCATGTGTTTTGCTAAAGATCTTAATGAGTAATGACATGCTAAAAACACTAGGGTTCAAATCTGGCCTTAGTGAAGCCAATAAAAACAAGTGAAAACCCTTGGACCAGCCTTGGTTTAGCACAGAAGAGCAAGTTTGAACATCATCCATTCCTGAGTCCAGGCCTAAATACATGCTTTTCTACTGTGTGCACAAACCATGTGCACTTTTTTCTGCTGGGTGGTAGGGACGATGTTTGTTTGGTCTGAGCCAAGTACTAGAGAACATATATGGCAATTTTGCATGGGCCAAAGTAGGGAGAAAAAGCATGTCTGGGACCCTGCCTAAAAGGGTTCAAATCAAATGTACTCATGTCTGAGCAAAGTCACCATGCTTTCACCTGCTGTTGTGTGTCCAATCAAAAGAGACAATGCTTCAGAGCTTTTATTCTCATAATGCCAAGCACAAGCACAATCTATTAACACATACTTTATAGAAATGCTTCCACATTAAAGGTGGAAACATACACTATTTTCACTGGATTTAATCACCAGAACTTTCTGTACTTTAATCAATGAAAACCTAATCTGATTTAGTTTTCTATCTCCCGTTATTCAACAGTACTCAAATTGTGTTAAATTTTCAGCTTATATTCTGGAAAAATATTAGTATTTTCAAACTATTTTTTCCAAACTTAAAAGGGACTGCCACAGGTTTCATACTGCAATTTTGATTGCAATATTCCCTATGAAGAGACTGCCAGGCTTCATAAATATAAAAATCTTCTGATGTTTGAAGTCCCTATTGAAAATTCAAAAGGAAGTGATTTTCTCTATGAGGACACATGGTGACGTGTCCTCCAATGCTCCTTGTCCAAGTCAAACCGATATTTGTGCACAAATAATGAAGTACAAGGATGCATGCCAAATGTATTTACCCTTTCTCTGATAACAACCTTTACCATCATTACAGTCCATTTCCTTACCAGTATTGAATTAATGGGTTTGGATAACTCTTCTGCCAAATGTATCATACAAAACCAATTAGGAATTCTTAAAGGATCAAAAGCATCTTCTGGTCCCACTGAGTCTGTACCCACTGGCTGGCAATATGGCTAATAAACATTTTAAAAGTAAAGCAATGAAAGCAAAAATGAGTGCAAGCTCTGGAATGAAATACCACTGTCAGTATGCAGAAAAGAGAAATTAATGTAAAAGTTACGTTAAATCTCATATTCACAACACACATGATCTTTTTTCTTTCTCCCTCTTAGTGAACCAGATTAATTTAACTAAGGACCAATCCAGAACACCCTTTGACAACAATAATTGTACAAGTAGTAGAGGTCTGTCTGGGCAAAGCTTCAGTACCTGAACTGTGAGCGCAGCTGAGGCTCCTGCTATAGGAAAGGCAAAGACAAAATCAGTCAGCCTGTCCCTGACTGAGCCAAAAATAATGTCCAGATACCCTGAGTTTTCACACTGAAAAACAAAAACAAAACCAAAAACAAACAAACAAACAAACAAACAAAAAACAGCAACAACAAAACCCAACAATACACATTCTAAAACCAAACCAAAACAACTTTGTGCCTATTATATTGGCACAAGGTGAGTAGCAATGCAGCTCAATAATAGATTAATTAACAAGAAATAAGCACAATTCAATTGTGTAATAACCTAATAACCTTCCTTGGCTGCACCACAGCATCTTTCTCTGTCCTGCAGTAGACTAATTAATAGCACTACTACAATTCATAAACTTATTGCTCCTCATTTCTCTCTTTATTTTTGCTTCTGCCATCGTATTTTTGTTTCTTCATACTCCTCAGGTGGCGTTCTGGCCACCTACTCTCTTCCACGAAGCAGAATTACTGACCACACTTTTCTGCAAGAAATGTTCTAGGCCTAAGAAGCTCTTCCCAAAGCAGCTAGGACAGCAACAGAAATGCAGAAAAAACGATAAAAATCATATATTTATTGATAAAAATGAGGTTAGTACAGCATCTGACTGCATTATATGGGTGCTTTTATCTAGTCTCCGTTAACACTGATTTCTTTAAAGAGAGGTGTGTTATTCATTTTCATTAAAACATTGAAATTCTGCAAAATAGATCTATTGAGTCTGATATGCATCTCACTTGCAGACATGTAAATATGAATCTTTACAGATTTATATCAACACAAAGAAAAATGAGTCAAAATGAAAATATGTGGAAGATGAAAATACCAAAACTTAAAACATTCAGGCAGAAAGATTCTAAATTGCTGCCTTTTTCCTGCATAGTGTATTACTTAATCTCTGATTTTATCCTTCAGTGAACACAGAATGTTCTGCCTAAAAACATCTTTTAACGCAAATTATAAGATGAAAGGATGGTTAGATGTAATAAGTGTAGATCATCTCCAGTACAGGTGTTTTTTAGCTGAGGAAGCACAAGACCTAAATTAGCCACTTGGATGTTGGTGGACTGTACCAGAGCAAATCATAAGGATTCAAGTGTGGTTTTGTACCATCAAAAGGATCATATTAAGTATTACAATAAATCTAATTTTGCAATAAGAATAAAGAACTTGTCAAATAGCGTAAAGAAGAAGAAACAGCAGTCCTGGAGTACTGACAGTTATTAGCTGAGCTGAGCAGGAGAAAAATGAGGGCACTGATGAAGGCAAAGAAGGTTAGCTTCATTCCATTGTAAGGAAAATAAAAGTATGATACTAGTAATGTTTATACATTTGTGCATGCCTCTGTGCATGCTTGTATGTCCTCATATACTAAAAGAAGAACTTGTTTCACTATGATGAACGAGGTGGAGCATTTTCAATACTCCTTCAATGCTGTAATGGTACAACTATACAATGTATTATTTTTGTTTGGAAAAAAATTAAAGGTAAAATTTCTCATGGTGTTCAGAGATACCAAACTGTTATTAGCATATGCTTGTTACATGCTACATTACTTAGAGATCATAGCACACTGTCAGTGCTACACAAAATAGCAAGTCTGGATTTATCTTCACTCCTCTGAACAAAGCTGTCCTTCTTAGATAGAGTTGGATAAAAGTTTATATGAACTAAGAACCTATACAATGTGAAAAAAATAAGCAAAATCAAATCCATAAAAATAAATGAAGATGCCAACAGCCATTTCACTATATTAATTTCTTGTATTTCCATAAACATATTTGCAAAAGCATATGTGAATACAAGCATATCAAAGTACTTATTTTTGATATATGTTGGCAGCCCTGCACTGACTGTATGTTTTCATACTGGTGCAAAAGCACACCCAAATTCTCAGGTTGGGTCTCAGTGTTTCCAGAATTTAAATAATAAATATTAAAACCACATATAGATATGAAAAAAAAAAAGGTACTGCTACTTTTGCAATTAAAATTGGTTACCAATTAACTGTGTGATACACAAACAACAAAAAAAGTTACAGAAAAGGGACTTTAAAAATGTTTTATAAACCACATGCACAGAAAAAGTTAATGTAATAATTGGGAAAAGGTAGATTTATTGTATTGGAAGCAAAAGATCAGCCAATTGTTAGCTATTTATGGTAGTTCTGACACAAGATGAGTTTGCAGTGGGTTCTCAGTGCATCATATGCAGGTCAAAGCAACATGATCATCTATTTGCTCTTACCCCACATATACTGAAAAAGTCAGAAATACTAACCTGAAAAAGTGTTTAATTGCTATCACAATGCAACAAAATTACTGCAGTGATGGAAAAGCAAAATAAAACAACCCAGAAAATCAGTTATAGTTCTTTATTTTTGTACAGGCAACTGATGATATGTCAGTGTACATGTGTGTATCTACAGCTTTTGCAGTCCTTCCATCTTCACGCCTTTCCTCAGTCAACTAGGTGATGAAACATGAAATTTTAGTGGCTGTGAAACTATGTTCTGTGGTCTGATTATAGGACTTGCTACTTCTGTTACAGTTTGGATATTTAAAAAACAAACAAACAACGACAAACAAACAAACAATAACAACAACAACAAACAGACAAAAACATGCTCAGAAGAACAAAGTAAAATATTTACTGCTGGCTGTTAAACTACATCCTTCAAGTTAAGGCTAATGTGCTTTCCAATATGGGAACATTACCAAGGGGTCAGCATTACAGCATTAAAATTTTAAAGACCAGGACTCTCAGGAGCAGTACAAGCAAAGGAACACAAATAGAGTGATGGAGCCACTGAACCACAAACAGTAGTTTTTAAGTGAAAAGTCATGCAAAAGGTACAAGGGCCTCAGGTCTCTGGTGTAACAGGTACATCTACGTCTGCCTATCAGCTCACTCAAGTGCTATTAAAGGCCAACCAATCCATCTGAGAGGGCCCATTTGCTCCTTGCAGGTACAAATGGCTATTTGCTGTACATATGCGATTACACACTCACTTCCTTTGCCCTATGCTAACAGCATGTAAAACAAAAAAGTGCCATTTTATGTACACAAAGGCACTTATCTGGGGCCCTTGGGCTCTGAATACAAAGCACTCTGAATAGATTGATGGTACTGCGGTGGGGACAAACAGGAAATGGACAACTGTGTATTTCCCAGGTTAATAGCGTAATGATTCTTTATTACTAAAAAACTTGTGCTCTTCACCACCTTTTGCTACTGATGCTTCCACAGTAGAAAAATACGCTGTAATGGAAAGCTGCCAGCTTCTGTTTAGGCAAAGGATACTGCGAAAGTCAAAAATGGCAGAGAGGGATTCTGGACTTTTTTCCTGGTTGTTATCATCTTATTTCTTTGCCGTTTCTATTATTGTTGATTTAAATCTATGAACGATCAACATATTTCTTTGCTTAGCTTAGGACGCAATACATGGAAACCTTTCTAGCATAGTCTAGATTCTATCCAGAGTTTCCAATTCTTTTAAAAATATGCTTAAATGTAATTAACAAAAGCTTAGGTGACACAAACCCTGGACAGAGCATTTCATCCATGTACCTCCAGAGACTTAAGCCTGAATTGCATGCTCCATGCAAGGTGCAGCGAGTTTTACTGCTTGTATCAGCTAAGATCTCTGGTGAAAACTACAGCAAAACAATTAATTAATTCATTCAAAAATAAATAAAGCCACCAAAAAACTCTCATACAATAATCCCTACACTTTCTTCCCCACTTAATTCCTGCAAACAAATAGTATTTTTCTCTTCAGAAAATTAATCTGCACAGAAAAGCATCAGGCCTGTTAAGATTGTCACTCCACACAAAGAGTATGATTTGTGCTAAAATCTGGGCTACGTTTTTTAAAGAATGAGGCATTCACGGACCCTGCTTTACAGAGAGAATTTTTTTTTTCATCCTCCCTCAAACACATTTGTTACTTAAATGAAATATCAGTGTGAAAGGTACTCTTAGAAATATTTGTGTATCCTTGCCATAAACACCAACAGCATTCCCCTGACAGACAGTACTAATAAGGCTAGCAATGTGATCTCATGATTTGTACTTTTTATTGCCCCTTGGTGACTCACACTCCAAACATTCAGGTAGTTCTCAGCGTTTTGAAATTTGGCTTTGTGTTAAATTTTGAACAATATCTGCCATTTTACACCTCAGAGCTCAGAGAAGGCAGCACAGTAGTTGGTGTACAGATGTGACAGAATGTTTTTATTCCAGAAAAAAGCTCCCTGTTTTTGACACACTGGAAAATGTACAGCCAGAGAATGCTTGAGGCGAAGATGCCACACCAGCCTTACATCTGTCTGCTTTCATTTGTCTACAACTGTGCTTATAGATAAAACAACCCTTCCAGATGTCATCACAAGCAGTGTTCATATGCTGACTTCACTGAGATGCTATTGTTTGCTGCCAGCATAACAGAGTTGTAAAACTAAAATATTTAAACTCTGTGCTACTCAACACAACTTTGAATGTCACACAGGATCTTATTTCAGGATTAATTAATGTACACCCCAATAAAATAATCATGTGTTAAAAAACAAAGCTAGCTGGCATATACAGTATGCTGCCCTTTTTTCTTTTTCTTTTTTTTTTTTTTTTTTTCTCTCTCTTTTATTTATTTTTATTTTATTTTTATTTTTTTTTTAAGACACCAGCCCAGTTCCAGGAAATACAGTGGAGCTGAAGTACTTGCTGGTAAGGGAACAAAACATATACCCCCACATGTCTGAGGAGAAGGGGTCAACATTTCTATCCAGCATGTGGTAACATTTTGCATATTCTACATATTGTTAAATGTCCTGGTTTTGTGCAAGAAAGATTATTGCTGAAAACTAGATATATTTTTGAAGCATATCTTGGTCTACAGTGTTTGTTATTAAATCTTTATTACAGCTGGTGGCAAACAATTAAGATTATTGCAAAATTCGTGAGTTTTCCTATACTATGTCTTCTGGACATTACAGTATCATTAATTGCTTACAATCTCAAAACTGCAGAAGGGTTCTCCAAGTGACCATTCTGCTTTGGAACTTCTGATCATTTGTGCTTAGTTAAGACAGAACTGCATTGGTTTAAAAAAATGGTTTTTATATTCCTCTAGCTGTTTGTGTGGAAAACAAACAGAAATTTTCCTCTCCAGGTATTTCTTATGTCTTTATGTGGTTTTTGTTCAGTGATTGGAAGATAACCAGAGGAAGCAAACTTTTACCATGGAAAGTATCTTAGTTTGGACATTTCTTGCTGTGAATGTAACTATAATCTGGAGTTTTAAACCTTTTTCTTTCAAGTCCTTTTGTGAAAATTATCCTACTGGACCATTGCATACAGTATACCTATCATGCCATATGGAAAATGTTCAGCTATCTCTATGTAGATAGTTTTAATTTCTGAAAGTTCTGAGTTACTAACTCATAGAGAAGTAGGGTAGGTTGTATATAACCACGGGAGCTTGTAAACTCTCCAGAACAAATTGCCTTGGAAGACATCTAATTTCCAAAGAGTGACAAAGTGCAGACTATGCAAAGTTTAAGACACAACTTTAAGACACAACTAACTGCTGGTAAAGAAAATTCTAAATGTCTGATAAAGTCAGACATAATATAGGCCTACCCTTACTTTTACCAGGTTTGGGGTACAAGATATAAAGAGATCACAATGGCCAATCCATAAATTGCAACAGAAAGAGGACTGTAAAGTTTGACTGAAGAAAACTTTTAATTTCTGTCAGCCTTTGCTCACATTGGGAGAGGCTGCATCTGCAACTTCGTAAAGTCTACAGGGAATACTTTCAGCTACCATATCATTTATCAGGCAAATAATTGGTATTCTAGGAGTTTGTGTATTCTTCCAACACATGTTAAGAAACCTGTATGCACCAGGAGCCACATACATACCATAATCTGAAGTCAAGGAATATACATGTTCATTTGATAAAGCTATAGGGGTTTTAAATACTAAGGAAAACAACAGGGCATTACTTACCCGGTAAAGCTGTTTTGTATGACACTTGATCTGCTGAAGGGTGAACACAGCTACATGTCTCACGACTAATTGCAATTAGCATATTTCCTTCTCTATTTTTTTTTTATATTCCTTTCAAGAAAACCAAGCCATAGAACAGTAATTTGGTCAAACAACAGAAAGCAATTGAGAGCTCACCTGTTTTATTAACAACAACAAGAACAAATTAAGATATATGTACATAAAATCCAATTTGTTTTGACAAAATTAAGGGATGAAAAGTCACTTATTTACACTAGAACTGTTAAAAGACTGTGGTCATAACACTAAAAATGAACACAAGTCACAACTTCTAAATGGATCTAAATACAAATATTTGAGGGTGAAGACAGTATTGCTAGAAAACAGAACTCCATATGTATGGTAGAACTTTGCACTCCAGTTCACTCATCCACTAACAGTGAGACACATCTTGGTATTTGTCATCCATGTGTACTTCAAAAGAACCTAGAGCATGCAGCCTTCATTCTTTCATGAACCCTAGAGCTGATTCAGTTTACTGTCTGGAATATCTTATGACTATTTTATTTAACTGCTGAAGAAAATGCATATTATGGGTTATACAGCTAGCTACCCAAGGTCAATCATTTCAAACTCTAAAGTTTTCTGGATTGATAATTGAAATTTTACACACATGCACAGACACAAAAAAATAAAAATATAGATAGATAGATATAAACATATATTATATATAATATAATAATTATATATTATATTTTATATTTTATATTATATACATTCACATACACACAAATATTTACACATAGGACTTAGAGGAAAGCTAATTGTAAATAAATTGCAAATGTCTTCACCTTTTATTTTAATAAGAAGGTCTTATCTGAAGACAGTGTACATCACTTCCTTTATGCTTCAGAATAAAAGCTTATCAAGTCATGTATCCTGCTCATTCATAAACTACATGTTATGTTTGTTCACTATTTGATCCACTGGACCAGAACCAGAAACACTGATCTCAGCTCATCTTGTATAATTGCAAACATTAAGCTCCACATTGTAACCTTAAGCAGCAGTAAATACACATATTTGATTAGGGAGAGTAGTAACAGAAGGACTTAAGGAGCTTTCAGGGGGATATACCTACATTAAAGTTTGTAGCACTTGCTAGCTGTTCTTACCAGCTAACAATTTTCAAATTGTACTTTCAGAGAACAATAGTGATCTCAGGAGCAACATGAGCGTAAGTTAGGAGCTGAGTAATTGGTCTTCCTTAAAACTGATTTTCAGTTTTGTTGTTGCTGTTGTTTGGTTTATTTTGTTGTTGATTTTTTTTTTTTTTTTTTTTTTTTTTTTATATGTGTGTGTGTTTAAAAATATAGTGTCTTCTTTAATAGGACTTTTTTAATAGGACTCACTGTAGAGGCATACAGTTCTTGGTCCAAAGAACGCATTCTGCTCCACTTCCACTGACAGAGCAAAAAAACTGGTTGACTTGGGAATGATTACATGATGAAAAGGATAAGAACCAGGGGGAGTTAAGTTACCTCTGTTGCAAACAGCTGCAACTGAATGCAGAAAGTAAAGAATTAAGGCATATGACTGTCAAGAACCAAGATGTCTATCTCAAAATTATTGTTTTATGGGTAGTAAAAGGCATGCAAGGAAACTGTCAAAGACCTGCCTGGGCCTTAATTTAGGGGCCTAAACCTCACTAAAAATGAAAAAGATTTAAACTCTTAAATGTCTAAGTCACTTGGAAATGAAACTCAAGATCCAACTTGAGATTTTTTGAAAATATTATTAAGTGACTCATTTCTATAACCATTCACAAATACTGTCATCTAGAGTTTGCAGACTATATCTGTGAACTAAAAATTTAAAGGATATATATATATATATATATATATAAAGGTGCTATATATATATATATATATATATATATATATATATATATATATATATATATATACACACATACATATTTATGTACCTTTTAGGCATAATTGATCTCTTTTAGAAGAGAGGAATAAAAGAGGAAGAGAGACAGAGTCCATCCCCTCTGGAAAGACATTCATACTTTTCCTCACACGCACAGCACAAATGCTTGTTTGCACAGTATTGACTGTGACATACACATGCGCATTTGTTATTTACTCATTGCCTATGCAATACAGGTATCTTCAGATATCAGTCCTATTTGCAAACAGAATCCATTCAATTTCCCCTATTATTTCATCAGGACCAGCTGAACTGCTGAAACAAGCTTGCAGCTGGGAGCTCTGATGCAGTACCACTCCCATTCATGTCTATTAGTGCTCCCTCTGGTCTGTGAGACTGCATACATTGTTACTCTAAAATTTCTGACCTAAAAGTACAAGAATCCCCAGGGTTATGCTTCCTATACCTGGTTCATCTAGTCAGTGGCCTAGCATATTCACAGTCTGGATTGACTTACAATTTTTAATGCTTTATCTTATGACTTCTAATAAAATCTGCCACACCCTACATAACCTATGTTCTTCTGTGAATGAAAGCCAGTAAAAATACAAAGGTGTGTTCTGCGGTTTTAGTGAAATAATTTGTAGAAGGCAAAGTCCATCCTAGAGCCACAATGTCTTTTCCCTCCACGTTGCATGAAACATTTGTATCTTTTCTGGAGCTAATTTCGCTTAAGGCCTTTGAAAATAAATCATTCCCAAAAGCACTCAAGATTTCCCTGAAGACTTTGTCAGGCTTCCTGCTTCATAGGTTTCCACTCCTTTGCTGTAAGGCTAATGCATTTTAGGGATGTTTGTTCTGATGCAAAGCTAACTTAGGAGTAAAAATAAACTACCAGCATTTACAATACTGTTGGAAGGGAAAGAATGCTAAGTGCTAAACTTAAATTACCAGACCTGGTAGTAGATCCTTAATAACCTTCTCTTGAGAAAATTGCTGCTGTCTCAGAGGAAAAGACATTTAGTAAGAGTATAATGATTATTTTAAATATAAAAATAATAAAAAAAAATAAAATTAAAAAAGTCCCCAAACCTTCAATAGCCTTACATGAAGAAAAAATAATGATTTTGTGGGAGAAGATGATGGTACTCCATTTTCAGTTTGATACATGAAACCAGTCATTGCCATTATTACTCAAGTGCATGTTTATTACTCACTAGCCATCCTGTTTGCCCTTCTGTGAACGCTAGGAGCTACATTTAGTTTGTTTCAAATGTGTCTGTATGTGAAAAGTTTTTATTACTGTTCGCATACATCAGTATGTATTTTTTAAATCTTAGTATTTAGAAACAAAGATATTTTTGCATAGATTATTTAGATTGCAAGACCAGCAACTTGTTGATTAAAGAACACACCATTATCTTAGCATACATTCAAGCATGTAAAATAATTATTTATTTTGAAATTCTGCTCAGCAGACAGGGTATTCATGTTATTGAAGTGTTAGTACTTCACAATGCAAACGGAACTACATAACAAAATCTTACTTTAGATCCATGTTGGAACACAATTTCATTATTTTTTTTTTAAATAACCCAATTTAACAATTCAGAAGTTCTCATGTATGTTTTATAAAAATGTATGAGAGACCTAAAAACCACAGAGAGCCATAACTTCGAGCTGGCTCATTTGTTTCCATTTTATTACAGTACTACATGGTGGGTATCAGGCTCTTCACAGAAAGTAGTACATTAAATCTTTATTCTAATCCGTTTTAGCAGAACAATATTAATAGTTTAATACTATTTTGTCTGACTGATAAAATGCCATTCAAATAAGACCAAAGAGAGCACCGAACCCCAGCAGAGACCTATCCTGAAAAAAAATCCACCAGAAGTATTACTTCAAGCTATCACCAAAATAACACTTCCTCTTATATTCTATTTTTTTCTCATTCTCCCAATGAACTCCCAATGCATTGTCTGAAGGCCACCACACAGATGTGAAATGCATTGTTTATATTGATATCCCGTATTTTTGGCAGACCAGGTTTATATTTGGGGTCCTGTAATGAGGGCCCTGTAATGACAGCCCCTGTAATGCAGTTTCACAAAAACAGGGAAACAAACAAAAAAAACTTCTGCAGCTTCTTGAGTATGTCTCAGCAGTAAGTCAAAAGAAAGGAAATGATTTGAGTAGATTATAGCTGTATACTATAGCCTAGATGTAACTGAAATCAACGCCAATTCTCTGTACTCTCTGCTGCACCATTATCTAATCCTAGCTGTGGGAAGGCAAGGTGGATGAACAGTGAAGATCCAAAACTGTTCAGGCCTTGTCTCCTTTTCATTGAGTTCAGAAATGAGACTTAAACACAACTGTTCCCTCACTAAATGGCTAAACATTAATATTATGTAATGAGGAACATGTCCATTTCAACTGACACACAGAAAAAGGGAACTATTAAACCATCTATACAGTTCTGTAAACCAAACTGATGAAACAAAGAACATACGAAATTGTGTACTCTCTATTGCCAGTGCCTCATTAGCAGACCAGGTCCTCCAGCTCCTTCCCCAAACAAACTTGATACCTCTTCTTAAACTCTTCTGGCAAATGTAGACACAGAAAGAGTATTACAGGAGAGGAAAATAAGGGCTAAGGCTAAGTTAACTTCTGCAGAACCAGATCTCTTTCCACCCATATCAGAAAGCCACAGCATCTGCTGTGAATCAGTATTCCATTATTACATGTTGAAATAAATGCCCGATACTGTGCAAGACTGTTTTATTTTCTGCCATCTTTTTTTCTGTTTATTCATTTATTGTTCTTATTTACTTACTGACGCAGGTCTTCTTGGCTGTTTAGGCTAACACTTTACAGGCTAAAAACTTCATTCACAAATCTTACTGATTTTAAGTCTCATTTGCTTTGTCTCTCAGTATTCCCAGGAAATTCAGCTACAATCTAATTCTTCTGTGTAACTGTGTACTTTTGTCTTCAGAGCCACCTGCAGGTCTACACCTTTTGTGTATAATAAGAAATCAACCAGCAGCTATCCTCATATGCTGTAATCATGTTCTACTAGCTCAAAGAGTTCTACTCTAGCATAGATTCCAAAAAGAAAAAATATTTAGCATCCTCTCAAAAGTCACAATTGTTGATCAAAAGCACATACAAAAAAGAAATTCCAGATTCATATTTTCTAATTTGCTGAAATACAATAATCTTAAGAGTCAAAAGGGAAGGGCATGGGCCTAAAAGGCATTTCTGTTATCTCGGGTTTGAAATAACAACATTGCTGCACAGCATTGTCTGAAGAGTTAATGTCACCATATACATTTACTCCACAACAGTGTCAGAATTTTCCAGAAGAAATATCTTCATTCAGGTTGACTTTCATGAAGATGAATTTGGACAGATACTAATTAACAGATAGTACCAACAAAGGACTAAGAATATTGCAGTTACTCAAATAATCCAAGGTGATCCATTGTAGCAGTGAGTATGACAACCTTCTTATATTGGATCATTGGATAGATCTTTTGCTCCTGTTTAAAACCTCTAAATTGGTTGCAAAATCATGAAATAAAGTTAATTAATTAAATCCTTTCCATCTTTTTTTTTTTTTTTTTACAAAGAGAGATGGACAATCAAACAAAAAATCACCAACCATATGCCACCTTGTCCAGCCAAAGGCTTGTGGGAGCACAAAATTAGGTGGCAGAAACTTGGACAGAGTTACGGGTCTCAATCTTATCCCCATCTCTCAGGAGAGAGAAAAAAAAAAAAAAAAAAGAGAAGTCCTCATGAATCTCCAGTTACATAGCCTAGGGACATATGTGGCTCTGGAAGGAATTGAATACAACTACAAAAGAAAATTATTATCATATAAACCAAAAAAGAAATCAAGCATTCACATTACTTAATTGAAGACATCTAACTTAGGTGATCTCCTTGCCTTTCCCCAGTTTAGACAGTCAAAGCTCCAAATGCAGGAATCTGTGTTAGATATCTAAAGTAAGCAAATTGAATACCCTGGGACTCTTCAAAACTATTATTGAAATTCAGTAGAATTTGGTTGTTTAATTCATTTAAAATCCTTCAAAGATCCAATTTTAAGTTCTCTAATAATCAAGACACCCATGATAATTTCCTATGTTTTATTAGAAAGCTGTGAGGTACATAATGGTAGTTCCTTTAGAAGATAGACAATTCTTGATGTCTCTTTCTAGCTAAAGCACAACCTGTAATTTGGGAAGCAGTAGACCTTGCATATGAGTAATATTCAGTCAGACTGTTCACACTGCAGCTAACAAAGAAGGAAATTTCCATTCTGCCATGTTTTCAGAGGTAATATATTTAAAAATCTAAGTACAAAATCTAAAAAAAAATAAAAATAATAATAATAATTTAATTTTGCTGTTTTTTATCAAGCAAGAGGATGGGATAATCACTGCAGCATCAGTGTAGAAGGGGCAATTGTCTAGGAACAGGTGGCAGAGACATCGTCCTGAAAGCAAGTGTCCACCTCATTTTTTTTCCATTTTTCCTTAGTTCCACACTTAATTTTCCTGAAAGAAGGCATTTGAAAATAGAAAAAGGTTTATTCACCTGTAAAAACTACATTGTTTCTCAAAAGAAAAAATGTTTAGTGTGGAATTACCCAGTTGCTTGTGTAACCACTTCCCTCTTGTGGGTTGAATGTAACCCAAAAACAATAGGTTGTTTACAGAAACTGTCCAAAGTAAAGAAAAATGACATATTAACTGTTTCTTTTTCTTTTTTTTTTTTTTTTTTTTTTTTTTTAATGATCTACTTTTTTATACCATTCTATCTGTAACTTCTGCCAATTTTATCATTTTATCATTTACAGAAAACCACAGTCTCTCCCTAACCATTTTGCAAGATGGTTACTCTCGTTATAACAATCACTGCACACTTGTAGGGAAAACTACGTGGTGGCTAGAAGGCCTCTCCACAGTTATGTAATGGAAATATAAGTCCTGCATAATGTTGACAAGGCTGCTTTCACTAATTTTAAAGACTATGATAGTGAAGCCGAGGTAGAGGCTCAAGGATTGAGACATTCTGAGACCAGAAGAACCCACTGTGTCATTTCCATAACATAACTCATTTCTCTTGTGGTTCACCAAAGGAAAGTGGTAGTCTTCTCCAATCTAAAAGCAAACTGCACATATTATTGTAAAATGGAAGCAACAAAATGATAAATTTAGTAGAAATTTAATAAAGAAAATGAGAAAATTAGTAGAAAATAGTTTTGTTTCAGACAGATAGATGTGGTATATATTATTTAACTTCATCCTCCTGCAGATAAAGATAAATAAATAAATAAATCTGGATAGTGGACTAGCTAATGAAATATATATTCATAGCAACACAACCTTTCCCAGATGATTTTCAAACCAGAGTACAACACACTATTCCAATGAAGTGTACATTCCCTTTATTGATGTTTGAATGATTCTGCATCACTTTGATTTGAGAATATTTCATGACGTAGCAGAATTTTTTTAGTAGTCAATAAATTAAAAATGCACAAGTTTATAATTTTTATATAGGTAATATACTATAGATAAATTTTATAGAATAAAGCTATATATATGATTTATATTAACATTACAGTTTGGGAATGGCTGATGCTTTTTGCCCTTGTTATGGTGTATCTCTGTATACATCAGCTCAGTATTACCTTTGTAAGTATTTTAACTGCCATTATTAATCAATTAAACTGGCTGATCTATGTACCACCTTTATAGTATATATTGTTAATGCGTTAATTATCCCATGAAATACATTTAGAGAGAAGATCATTAATTTCCAAATTTCCAGGGATTTTATCCAGAAAAGGATTTCAACAGTTTCAAGTGGGACTCTCTAGAAAGAGAGATCAAAGTCCAAAGCAAAAACGGGCTTTTCCAACAGTCTGTGAATAGAAAAGACTTTTTTTTTTTTTTTTTTTCCTCTGTATATTCCCCTCAGTAAAGGCAAAGGTGGTATGCAAGCGCAACCACATTTCTGATTAAACTTTCCTGGGCCCAAGTAGGTTTAGAAGAGGTATCTCTGAAAAGTAAAAAAATCCTCATAGTCTGACTAATCAAACCTCTAAAATAATATTGAAAAAAAATATATATAATTATTATCCTTCTTGGAAAAACTAGTAAAAACTGAAGTGGAATTTATGCTTTTTTGGGGTACATATGTCACATTTCACCGAAGCTGTCTATTGAGTTTCCCATGAAGAGAACTGACAGAAATGAACAGACAAAGAGGTGAAGATCCTCATGCCTTTGACTTACATCTTGAGCGGAGATCTCCAACTATAAAATGTTATGCCAGCTATAGTTATGAATGCAAAACCACAAATGGTTTTGTTAATCTGGGATTCGTGAACTCAGTAAGCGGTACTGGAATTAATTGCTATTGTAACACACATCCACTTACTTTCAAGGATCTGAATGCTTTGGCTCTCCAGGTATAGTTTTTCTGAACATTTCTTGGTTTCCAATAGGAAGGGTGACTGAAATACCATAAAAGGAATGCTATCTGTAATCTGTTATCTATTAATCTAAAACCAATTTATCCTAGAAATCTCATATGATATTCAGTATAAAGAATATTGGTTGAATCATGGCTAATTCATCAAATGAAAATTCACAATGTTTTGCAGTTCACTTTTTATATATAAAATATTCACCATGTTTCATATTTGATAAGTGAGTTTGCAATTTTTTTTTTATTTTTAAAAAAAGGTTTTATAGATTTAAAAGTCCAGGTCATTTACGTATCATTCTTACCATGTGTGAACTACTCTGGTACTAAAAAAACTAATGTCCTACTTCCAGTTGTGTTTCTGACAAAAAAGCAACTTTATGTAACACACGACAGTGATTTTCCAGCAACAGTCTGACAGTGCATGGGTCCCGTAGTTGAAATTTTTGCTCTAATCTTTGTTTATAGTAGAAGTAAATAATCCAAACAAAGAGCATTCCACTATGCAGGGCTGATGGCTAAGTGATAAGGCAGAGCCTGGCACCAATGACAGAACCAGCAATCTATTGAGGTGAAAAACAGCACTGATAAGTAAAACTGTCTTCTGATTTATAGACCTAAAGTTGGCTTTTTAACCCTTCAGTCATGAAAACCTGTACCACACAAAAGCCTGGGAAGAGAGGCATGCTAAAGAAAAAAAGAAAAGCCTCAAAGGAATTTTTTAAAGAAAAAATGTAGAGGCTAAGATGATACTTTTATCTCCATTAAAGCACCATAAACCTGAATTTTAGATATACTACTTTTAAGGACTCATACCAGCAATGAACTTCTGTTACACATAAAATTGTTCAAAAAGCACATTTTACAATAAAGTCTTCTAAGATGGATCCTTTTTTGTTTATATAAAAAGAAATTATCTTTAAAAATAATGAACATTCATCTTGCAATGCTTAACGATGATGTGAAACACAATATGATAGAACCTTTGGTGTCACTTGTATCTCCAGCAGTTAAGTCCTGAAATCCTGTCCAAGACAGTGGTCTCTAGGCAGACTGAAATATTTTCAGTTCCTCTATACATCACATTCAATAGTTAATTCAATAGTTAATATTTCGCAGAATCACAGAATCACAGGGGGTTGGAAGGGACCTCAAGAGATCATTGGGTCCAAAGCCCCTGCCAAAGCAGGTTCCTTAGAGCAGGCTGCCTAGGTAGGCGTCCAGATGGGCCTTGAATATCTCCAGAGAAGGAAAATCCACAACCTCCCTGGGCAGCCTGTTCCAGTGCTCCGTCACCCTCACCATCAAGAAGTTCTTTCGCATGTTGGTGCAGAACTTCCTGTGCTCTATTTTATGACCATTACTCCTTGTCCAGTCCCCACCAACCACTGAAGAGGTTGGCCAAATCCTTCTGTCTACCACACTTCAGGTATTTATACACATTGATGAGATCCCCTCTCAGTCTTCTTTTCTCCAGGCTGAACAGACCCAGGTCTCTCAGCCTTTCCTCAAAAGGAAGATGCTCCAGGCCCTGTATCATCTTTGTGGCCCTCTGCTGGACTCTTTCCAGGATATCCCTGTCTTTTTTGTACTGGGGAGCCCAGAATTGGACACAGTACTCCACAGGCCTGACCAGGGCAGAGTAGAGGGGGAGGATCACCTCCCTTGACATGTTTGCCATGCTCCTTATAATGCACACAAGGAGTATGGCCAGTATAATAAGTATTTTATCACTTACTTTCCATAAGAATTCTCTTTTTTTATAGGATAAAAAGAGCTTTTTAAGGAAAAATATTTTAAACATATATTTGAATTTGCTTTCAATATTTAAAGAGCACATTATTTAAACTCCCAATGCATATAAAGAAACATATCAGAAATGGGGTAAGTTTAGACACGTGGATTTAATGCTCAAAGATAGGAAAGCTCATTTTTTATGATTGACTTTCTTAAAAACACTTGCACAGCCCTGAGAACTGCTGCAACACTTCCAAAGAGTTCCTAAATGCAGAAGATAATTATAAATTTGCATATATGAATAATTGCTTAATAAACAATGTTACTGGATTTTCAGTTCTTCCCCCACCATTCCATATATGGATAACTAGGCTTACAGAATTGAGGTGACTCTTTGACCAATGTACCTTTACAGTTAAATCTGCTTTTTATGGTCCTGTTACAGTCACAGTCACCGAAACCTCTTTTTGCTAATTCTCATGCCAGTCCATCTAACTGTCTCATTAGGTGATAGAGAGGAACCTGTACTCTGTAACAACTGAGAGATAGCTTATACATTTGCTAACCAGGATTAATCGACCATATTTGAAAGGAAAAAAATCATGCAGAATTATGATAAATAAACAATGCTATAGCATCAGAGATGTGGTCCAGGAATGTAGCTACAAATTTTCGGACCATAAAACATCTGCAAGACAAAAATAATGGAGAATTTCTGTACTTGATTTACAGCATCTTAGATTTCAAACACAAATATGTTCCTGTACAGACTAAGTGTAATCTCAGTTTAAGTTCACCTTAATGTATGTGAAAATTTCAAGGCATCTCCGAACACTTCCCATGCTATTCAATCCATGCACATTAATCATATTTCCAGTGAGATAGGACAGTAACACCAGACATGGCTCCTGAAAATTATAGTTCCCACAACAGCTATCGCACAGCTCACCTTCATGCTACACACGCACCTAACAGCTGCTTCTATAACTTCTGTGCAAACTAGAGAAGTTTCTGAAGATTTCTATTCATATAATTTTAAATACAAATCTTTCATATTTTAGAATACTATTTTAATGATCAATAATATTTAAACTACTAAAATCTCCTTAACAATATGTTTACCAACCAAAATGATTTGATCTGGAGAATATCCAAATTTTCCATTAATCACCCAAAAAACATTCACTTAACCACCTGAAAATACTTCCTTCCTTTTAAAGGCATTTTTTGCCAGTGTTCTGAGTATCTGCATACAAAAGTTCTTCCTTGAAATTAATAAACCTATTCTTACCTATAAAACTCCTTTCTTTCATGTGGGTAGTGGAATTTTGATTATGGTTTTCTTGGAAGAATAAGAAATAAATTAATTCTTTGTAAAATTATTTGATCTCTTCAACATATGTAATTTTGATAACATACTGCAAATACTATGTATTATTACCATCTCCCATCAGTCAGCAAGACACAGTTAGGTATGATGATTTCTCAGTTTTCATACAATCTGATTAAAAATACAGTCTTTAGTAAGGCAATGTAGACAAATCCTGTGATTTCCTTTAAATCCATGAACCTAGCTGTTACAGTAATATTTTACTAAATAATTTAATTTTACATCACAATAAGAAAATTCTTCCGCTAGAGTAGAATTATTAGAATGTATGACAGCACACTTAAAACACTGCAAGACAAGCTAATATATCACTGAAAAGTTATCTTCTCTGGATTTATAATTCCATCTATTAAGTACAGAAGCTCTAGGCCCGAAGTCTCTAGGACAACAGTCTCTGACTTCTAACCTACGGGAAACAAAACAAAACAAACAAAATAAAACAAACAAACAAACAAAACTACAAAACAACAAAACTAAACAAACAAAAACACAACAAAACAGAATTTCTCGCCACGTTGATATACTGTGTCAAAAAAGTGCAAAACATTTCATTTTTAATAATGAAAACTTTCTTGGCTTCAGGCTCTGGTATCTCAAAAGTTCCATGTTCAAGTAATACTAAACCCATCCAAATAAATAAATAAATGCTCTTAGACAGCCCAGAACTACATACAGTTTTACTGTATCCATTTAATTTTACTGACAGCATGAGTGAACAAAATATTTCAGTATCTAAAAAAATTGCTACTATTTTAAATAATGATTTTAATAACATCTCATTATTTTCTCAGATAACATAATTAAGGCATCACAGTACATTATAATAGCGCAGACTTCCACTTGAACAGAAATATTGCTGTTTACTTCTATGCTTAAAATTGAAAGTTCTTCTGCCTTTCTTTAAGTAAAAAAATAATGAAAGCCTGAAAGGAACCACAATCTGACAATTTTTGTAGTGTTTGTAATAAAATAGTCCAGCGCCAATGACAACAAAAAGAAAAAGAGAGAAAAGGGAGAAAAAGGAGAAAAGGGGGTAAAGGGAGAAAGAGGGGAGGGCAGGGGAGGGGAGGGGAGGGGAGGGGAGGGCAGGGGAGGGGAGGGCAGGGGAGGGGAGGGCAGGGAAGGTTGTAGAAAGAGAGAGCATTGAAAAACAACAGTAGCCACCTGACATAAAGTAAGTAAAAGAACTGTTTGTTCCCAGTACTTTGGAAGAAATTGTTCAGGAACAATTCATCCATGTGAAAGTCTGAGTCATAATGCTGTCAAGGTCAGTGAGATCTCTGGTGATCAAGTCAGCCATACATGCTAGGCTGTCTTGGTGCAAAACTAAGACGTGGACACTCCAAATCCTATTATTTTTACATAACAAGCAACACCCATCATAATTTATATTTTTTATACTACATCTACCACACTGCTTCTGTATCACTCCCCTAAACTCTCTAACAGCTCCCATGTCAATTTGTTCTGAAAGATTTATCATGACATTGTGAAATAAAGCAGATCAGCTCTGACCCTCAGTTGATATAAACAGCAATAGCTAAGACTTTGAAAGTGATCACAACATAAAGATCTTGAAATCTACCTGTCACAAACATCTGCGTCATTCTCCTGACTCGAGTCTGTTTGTGCTGAGCTTCTTGCCCATGCTTTTCCTTGTGCCACCATGGAAACCAGATCAAATATCATCAAGTCGGGATGTAAGCATGTTCACAGATGCTTTGCAAATCACTCTACAGCTCCAGAGATAAATTCCCTAAAGCTTCAATCTGAATTGAAGGTTCACCAACCTAATGCAGCTAGGATTGAAGAGGCAGTTCCCTGAAATTGCTCTATCTAATAGCCACAAAGATGAACTCATGGGCTTGCAAGAAAAAAGTGGAAAGATTCCTGGCAAATAAAGAGACCAAGAATCAGACTGAACTAGGAACTAGTGAAGGGCATGGTGAATTTAGTTGAAGATTTAGTGTGTTTCCAAAATGAACAAGGTGGAGGTGAAGATGACAGAGAAAGGCGAAGGACAAAGCTCTAATGGAAAAGCGAAATCTGCATTGTGGCTCTGGAGATTCCTACCATACAAATAAATTGTAAGGATAAGAATTTCCTGTGCCTCTTCCTTTAAAATGGCAGTATCTCTATTAATCCTGCATAGTCAAGCACTCGTTCCTGGCATTTTACCCCTTCTAAGGCTCTTAATGAACTTCAGGTTGTTCCTGCTGTGTCTGCTCCTTTCTGTGTCATTGACGTAAATATTTCCATGAAACTGAGCACTTTCCAGGATCAAGGTAAAATATTTTGTGTGGAATTCCTCTCTACTAGTATGTCCAACATAAATAACCTTGTAGGCTGGAGTTCTGATAAAGTCAGTAGAGAGAATGTGGCATTTCCAGATCATGACTCTAATGCACGCTATATAAGGGGATGGAAAGAAACATTAAATGTTCACTGACATCAAATAAACTTGGAACAGACCAAATCTTACACAGTACCATGAAATTGCTGAGGCTGGAAGGGACCTCTGAAGATCACCTAGTCCAACCCCCTTCTGCCAGGCAGGATCACCTAGATCACGTTGTGCAGGATGGCATCCAGACAGGTTTTGAATATCTCCAGAGAAAGAGAGAGGTCCACAACCTCTCTGGGCAACCCACTCCAGTGCTCTGTCAACCTCACAGGAAAGAAATGCTCTCTCATATTCAGCTGGAACTTCCTACGCTTCAGTTTGTGTCCGTTGCCTCTTATCCTGTCTGTTTCCTGAAAATCTGGCAAAAGAAATGCCAAAAGAAGTGGCAAGAAATATTTATCTTTTATAAGATATATTGTAAGATTCTGTTCTTACAAACTAGAAATACAAATAGCTACTTTGTGAGGAGGTAGGGGAAAAAAATTCTTTGGTGTGTTGCAAACCTACTTCTACCTATTTCAGCAAGTGTCACAGAAAAGTACAAAAGTAAACCTCTATTGCCAGAGTAGGGTTTATATTATGAACCAGAAGAATCCCTGGGATCATCTAGTAGACTGTAAGGACCAAATAAATACTGAGTAGCCCCTGCTGGGAAAAACAAAACAAAACAAAACAAAACAAAACAAAACAAACAAACAACAACAAAAAAAACCACTCCAGCACCACTTGCTCATGGACTCAAGAAATGTGTCATGTCCATACGTATCCAAGGGAAGTAAATTAAAGTCAACATGTGATCTCAGGTACGGCATCCTGCCTATTGGGTGTTTTACCTTGCAACTTGAATATCCTTTAATTGTGTGTTGCACAATACTTATATGTTACACACATTGTATGCATGCATGTTTTATATAATGTTTAAGAATAGGTTGGAGGTTTTATCTAAGGTATAGAGATGAACAAAAAAATTCAAGAAATTGCCATTAGCAGTCCAAACAAATTTTGTTTCCAAGAAACTTCGAAGTGTTGCCTGTGGTTCCTTCTCTGGTGTTATTTATGCCACACCCAATCCTGTATACTACTGAATCAAAAGAACTGTAAGAAATGTTAATACAAGGGTATACTTGCAAGGCATGTTTGTAATATTTAGGCCACTGTTAAACATGCCCCTTTTCAGAAATCAACATCAGTAGCTTTCCAACTTCTTTGCCTATTCCTTTGTCTTCTTGCACATTCAATTATTTCTGAAAATAATATAATAAGAACACTCAAAAGCTTGGATTTCATCAGATTTCTAAACATGAAGGTTACTCATAAACCCCTGAAGACAATAATCCTTTATCTTCTACTATTCACACTATTTCCTTTCCATCTTTTTTTTCTTTTTTTTTTTTCTTTTTTCTTCTAAGGAAAACTTCTCATCTTCTTATCTTATTGTTTGTTGAATATGGTCACCTTAAATTATATTCAATTAATATAAAATATATTTTTCTGAAATTTTTGGTAGAGAAGGAAGATTAGTGATTCTTTTAAACTCTTGTTTTCTTAGACTAGGTTTTTATAGATTTCTCTGTTGGTTTAGCCACAAACATTAGTGAGGCTAAAAGTTATTTGTTAGATGAAAGACTATTAATTAGAGATAAAATAAGAAGTCCAGTGTTTTCAGATCTCTGAGTTGTATTTAGTGGAAACTTCCATCCAATCTCTTTCTAGCCTACATTTTACCTCTTTAAACTTTTCTGGTGATGCTCACCATTCTGGTGTCAGGTTATTGCACGAGCTGAAAATTTTATTTGCCAAAAATGCCTTCAAGGATCTATTACATCCCTTTCACTCTCTTAGGCAAAGCCAACATCCAATACATTCCTTTCCCTCCATCTCATCTTCCTCTTTTGCAAAAGTAAAAGCTTCAAATGAAATACTTTTTTTTTTTTTTTTTTTTGTAATTAACATTATTTATCAATAAAAACACAATTTCATTTTATATTGCAAATATAAACAATTGAACAGCTTTTTCTTCTGTGGAGGAATTCACTGTTTCATAGGCTGCACTCTGGACTGGAGAGTCCAAATTCAAATCACTTCCTAATCCCACATGCATGCCTTCACCGTAACATGAGATTGGCTTTTTGTGATTTCTCACCTCTTCAGGCTCTTCTAGTTTGGAAAACCACTTCAATCTCCACTGGAATAAAGAGAAGAAGAGGCATGCTTTCTGTAGGTCGTGGTATCGGACTTTTCCATGGAGGTTTAGGACTGTAAGATTCTCCAACACTTGACTAGTTATTTATATGAAAAGGAAAATCTCTGCTAGAAATGACTACTGAAGGACCACACCAGAACGTCCAAAAGTATTGGTGGTAAGAAGTAATTTGAGTTCAGGTTTGTGACTCTCATTATATGGAACAGGATTTTTAACTGAGGGGAAAGGGAGTTTTATCCACCAGGAATTATCACAGGTATATCTCATTTTCAAGGTTTGACAAGGATATCTTGGCCCCAAGTTTAACGAAAACTGGAATGCTTTCTCCAACTAGTTCAGTTCTGTCACAGTGGTGTGCCCTAATGAAAACGTCTTATACTGAACAACTCCTAAATCTAGTCTTGCATTCCTATAGTTCTCTGCATATGTCATAAACTGTGAAACATTTGTTTTTCCCCAGACTCTTCTGAGAAGGAAGTTGAGGCTACCAGAGCATCAGTGAGGTGTATAATGTCATCAATTTAATGGCCATTGTGAAGCTAACTGGCATAATAGTAACAAATTAAAAGTTGTTAGCCTTTCCACTTCTGTCCTCTGCCCTCCTTCTCCCCTTCTTACCAAATGATTACACTGAGACAGGCAGTTGACATTCCAGGGCTGAACCACAAAAATAGTCAATAAAACCACTTCAAGTTTAACACATGTGTCACTTTAACAGTTCAGCTCCTTACCAACTGTAGATCCACATACTCCAATCAATGATCACCAGTGAAAAAAGCTGCCAACACCCCTAGGTTACTGTCACTAGGCTGTCTGGAAAAGTGAATAAGAGATCCAAAGAGATATGATATCAAGTACAAAGGAGCTGTATTCATTTCATTTCATTTCATTTTCTGCTGTTCCAGGGAAGATGACAGACCAGGAAAAACAGATCACTTCCCTGCAGTGTCCTCCACTCCAAGGTAGTTCTGTAGAAAATAAGATGGTGGCAAAGCAGGAAAAAGGTTGATGATTACAGGTAACAGGAAAAATGAAGAGCTTAACCAGAGGTTGAAATGAGTTGACTTACTGACAAGGTAAAAGAGAATCAGAGAGGGCAAGAAAATAAAAAGGCAGACAGGTGTACTGTAAAATGGTAGTGGGAAATAAGTTGGGAGATGGTGTCATGTAGTGATGAACAAATCTCAGAAATTTTGGGCTGAAAACCTTGCAGGGAACTGATTGACTCATTAGGTCGATACTTGGCTAGATTATAGAGATCACCTGAAGGTATTTTTTTAATGGACCTTCAGGATTTTGAATTCTGAAAACAAAATCAATTTCAAAAAAGAAAAATTGAAAACCTTTTCAGATACTGCAGGAAAAAAATTGCCAAGTCGAAGCATCCAACTTTTTAAGGCTCACTTACCACTATTAGGAGAGACTGAAATACAAAGATGTGCTCAGAGCCTACCTTCCTCACCATGTGGCCTAACCTACTTGATTCTCAGCTTGCAGTGATTTTACATTAATGGAACTTGACTGATGTCAGGAACTCTTCTCTCCCACAGTAGAACAACTACCATTGTTTATTCTGACTCAAAACAAAACCAAGAAATCTTTACACTGAGGTGCCTGACTTAAGCAGTTCCTTGAGAGCAATTTGTTCCTTGAGCAATTCAACTTGAGAGTTGAATTACAGAGTAATTCAGTTCCTTTGGACCAGTTTTGATCTCCATTGTTCAGCACAAGCTCATGAATGTCAAAAGACAGTGAAATGTAAAATCAGTGTATCGTTGGAAACAAGATCTTCGGTCACCAGGATTTTTGTAAACCTTTGTTAAGGATACTTCTAAAGATCTACTACAATGGCATTGGAAAAGATCCAGCCTTTCAGCAAAATGTACTGTCTTGTTTTCTTAAAAAGTGATGTTTAAATAATTTACATTCTCCTTTTGTGTTTTGCTCTAACTGGAACCTTTATTATGTGATCTTTATTCTGGATGGCCTCTGAGGTACCATATACAATAGCTACTTCCATGCCATTACCTCATATACAAGCCAGTTGACATCTTTGCTGGATTTGAAACTCCCTTCCCTCTACAAAGTCCCAGTTAAAAGGAAAAAAATCTATAATTCTGTGGGTACTCTGGATCTAATCACCATCTCCAACTTTTATTCTGAGGAAGATGGTACAGCCTGCTTTCTGCTTCAGAAAACAATTTAGCATTGACACAGCTAAAACATTCTGCAAAAGTGGGCAGCAAGAAAAGCAGCAAAAACACAAATGCATGAAATGGAGTGTTGGTATCAGAATCACCAGCTATTTGCAGAATTCTTATGTCAACAGGACCAGTAAACAAGTGCTAATATTTCTAGTGGAGGCAGCATCCATGGGGAATTATGTAGTTAGCTGCACAGAGCAGAGAATCAGATCGGAGAGGGAATTTTGTCAGCTCCTGCAAGTTGGCAGTATGTGGCTGTCAAGAGTGTGAAATGGAGCTGCTTCAAAGCTGAGCAGGCTGTGACCTGAATGCTGCACATCCATACACTCAGTGTGAGAGGATCAATGACAGCATTTGCTGGGCTCTAGTCATCCCCTCTGCTAATGAAAGCAGTCCTGAAAGGCATAATGCAGGGCCTCTAGGCAGCCTAAAGCCTAGCATTAGCAGAGTTTGTTATAAGCTTGGCTAGTGAGTGCACTGAGTACCAAAGACCCCCTCCTCTATTGCTCTACCCCACCAACTCCCCCCGGCTGTCTGTTTAGTGTCACTCAGCTGGGATGGATCCCGTTAAAGATCTGACGCTTAGCAAGGACTCAGAGGTGTCTGGAACGCCTGCCTCTAATCATAAACACCACAGCTGGCAATGATGTGGTCGAGGAAAAAAAAATCACCTTGATCCAGCAGCACACATTCCCTTTGATGTTTCTGCAGTGAGTTCACTGCCCAGAGAAAAAGGTACTGCTTAAAAAAAAAAAAAAAAATCAGGCTTGACATTCTCAAATCATAACCACATGACCCTCGATTCCAAGACTTTTTTTTTTTTTTTTTTTTTTTTTAAAGTAACACAACCCAATCCCATGAAAACACAACATTTTGTTCTGAGAAACTCAGGGAAGAAGCATCTGACAATGATAACATGAAACAGGTTTGGAAGATAATGGCAGTTTTAGAAGAAAACACTTCCAAAAAATTCAGACTGCCACTACCAAAAATGGAAGAAGCCTTCTGCCAAAGCTTGCAAACTGTGGTGACCTTAAGCAAGAGACTGTAGCTGATTCAAGGGAAAAATGAAAACTTTTCAAAAACAACATTGCTTGTGCTCTGCCACTGTTTATAAGTGCCTTATGCCCTCTTGCCTTTCGGGGTGGCCTGGTAAACACAAGAGCTCCTCTGCCACAAAATTGTGTTAAATATGCAACTCCATGTGCATGATTGTCTACTTATTTATTTATTTATTAACCCAGAAAGGTTACAAAGAGAACTGTGAATCCAGTGGAAAAAAAACCTTATTATTTATTATCTTACTTGTTGGTATCTTTCCCCATGTTGCATATATGGTGATCAAATGTCCAAGTTTATTTATTTTCATACTTTGTGGATTTCTTCATAGATAAACATTTTTTTTTCTTGTATTTATATCTTTCTAGACAAGGAAGGCTATATATAACATCTCCTAAAAATCTAAGACTATTACTTGTGTTCTCTGACACATCTGTGTTATTACCTTCTTATACTATGCCATCTTTTAGTCATATGCTGATACGGATTAAGAGCCTGATTTGAACAATCTTACAGCCATGTATAGTCTAATCTTGTTTTCATTATTCACAACAAGGGAGCATTACAGTTAATAATGAATTTCTTTTCCAGGCTATATGAAGAAAATGGCATGCTAGACATACTGTCTAAGACTACGTTTATTTGCTAGTGACATAAAGAAAAATTCTGAACTAACTTTGAAAATGACATAAAAAATGTAGCTTCACATTTCACTCCTATTTTCAAATTTTAAAATCTAGCATTTATACATGTAACATGAACAGCTTGCAGAGAAGCAACTATAAATAGTCTTTTTTGGAGTATTCAATAATATTTTTTGCCTTTCTGGATATTCCTTTAAAATCTCCTTTTTCATGATTTCATGCAACACACAGGCTTATTACAGGAGTCTTTTTTCCCCAGATAGAGACCTGGTTTTATCCCTCAAAATCAGAAACAATACTAGCATCCATTTCCTAACAAGAAGACTGAAATTGACTCCACAATTTCATTACCTGTGGTATTAAAATGTGCTATATGTTACTGTGGCTTAAATTGATCAGAGACATCCTGATACAACTAAATTATAGATGTGATGTAGTGTGTACAAAATGCAGAGGTCAAGAGTAAGTGTAAATTGAACCACCATGTCATGGGTGGAAAATCTGGGAGCTGTATTCCAAACCTGTGTGAGATTTCACAGGCTGTTTGTGCTGACAGCCTTCCCTGCAATCCCACCAAATGCTGCAGATTCAGATAAGTCTTAGATTTATTAAGTTTATGTGCTGTTCTGCAGTGATGTGTGTGTGTGTGCGTGTATGTAAAGGAGAGAAAGGCTAGTGCAGCTGGGTTGTGAAACATTGGCAATTTACATACCCCTATATGGTAATTTTCTCCTATACTGAATGTAAACAAAATACAATTAAATAATACCCAAGATCTGCAGCCCTAGTGACACTGAAAATTATGTGAGGAAGTGTCATAATCCTCTTTGATTCCATGTGCACGAATCTCTTTTCAACCAGCAAGAATTAAAATCATACCAGGAAACTGTTACTCACATACTGTCACAAACATGGGCTAATTGATTTTATTCAGAGAAGGAAAAAAAAATATAAAATTAACCCCCCCCCCAAAAAAGTATTTTGTCAAGTCTTGTAGAGAATTATAGATTTTACTGCAATGACATGTCCAAAGCTCATTTGTTTACTTCTCTGTATGTGAAGATTCAGGAGGTAGGAGTCAAGATACACATCCCTTTCTTTGAGGGAAAATCAGAGCTGTCCATCCATTCATTCTGGTTCCCTAGTTTCACTGTGAATAATTCTAAACTTACTGACAAAGTCTATTGCCTATGATAATTTTCCTTTTTCCCTGACCTTACACTATTCCTAAATATCAGAAGATGAAATTGATTAGAAATCAGTCTGATCAAGAATATGGTTTTCACATGAATATGGTTTTACCCCAAGGATTATTTTTTTTTGCCTCCCATACTTAAATGTGACAAAAACATTGAAATATTACTTATCAGAAACATCCCTCCAATGAGAGGCATAAGAGAGTTCACTAATAGATTTCCTTCAGCTTCATTTTACAGATGAGTTTTTAAAGTGTTTTTAAAGTTTTTAGTTTTTTTTTTGGTTTTGTTTTTTTTTGTTGTTGTTTTTTTTTTTGTGTGTGTTTTTTTTTTTTTTTTTTTTTTTTGGTTACACATTCTCTCATAATGACTACAGAGGAGAACAGAAAAAAAAAAAAAAAAAAAAGACAAATGCTTTCCTGGTCACAAATGGATGTACTTTGAGGAAGCCAAAAATGTATTCCATTATGACCTCAGTTTGACCAAGTAAAGAGCACTGCCAGGTAAGAGAAGAAAAAGGAAAAATATTTGGTTCTAGAAGGTACTACTCCTGCTCACACTGAAATGAAATATAACTGAGCTGATGACACGTAAGATATGGCACGACTGGCCCTAAAATGCATGTGGCCTCCAACTGTTGCATTGGACTGCACTGAAATTCAGTTCATATTACATGTTCACCTAACACTTACGTGTTTTACTTGCATGCTTTACTGCTGTGTGATTAAATATGGCATGTTGCTTTACAACAGTGAGATACTGTAATTCACATTCCCTCCCAATGTACATTACATTGACTCGTTGCCTGACTTGACTTGCCAAGTGTCTCGGGTTCTTCAGAACTGGCAGGGCCAATATGCAATGCCTTGGACCACTGTGAGGCTCCAGGACAAGCTAGCAGTTTCATGGGGAAGTACACACTTTGTAACACTTTAGGGGCTGCAGTCTGAGAATGCATTCAGCCCTTCATTTCTAAACTGGCTCAAAGCTGCATTCAGACAGCTCACTCACAACATGACAGAGGAAGTAACACCTCACACCAACTCCCTAGTGACCCCTCCAGATGAATAAGGAGAGAAATTGACAAGCTACAAAGGCATTCCCAGATGAAGGGAGGCTGGCTGGCTGGAGAGTTTAGGATGAGACATGCAGGTCAAACAGAAGTCTTCAGGGATCCAAAAACTCATCTTTCCTGTCCTGATCCCCCTTTAAAGACAGCAACCAATTCTGTCAAATTATAGTGCTCTAGCCCTTTTATTCATTTTACTTTCATATAATGTAAGGTTAAGCTTGATTTAAAATTAATTACACGAATGATTATAAATCATTTAACTTGGACACAGGCATACATTCCTGATGCTGAAATCAGATTGATGCAGCTCCTCACTCACAACAAGCTCTCTGTTTACTAATCACACTGCTGTTCACGTGGATGAGTAACAGCTTCAGAACTACAGCAGAAACCACACTGCTGTGGCACTCTCTTCACAACTTTTTGCTTTTTTCTCTTACTTTTGAAATGAACTACCTCCAGTGCTTTGTTTCTCTGCAGATTTTGGCAGCCTCATTGGGAACATGCTGGTTAGTTTTCATGTGTAGGTAGTCTTGATATCAACTCCAAAACTTCCTTGCCTTTCTTCATTCTAAGGCTTTATCAGTACAACATGTCTGCTTGCAGAATGGCCTCATCAAGTAGGAACTGAGGTAGTTTATGCTTTATGAAGTTTTCTCAAGGTTTTGCTTTGTGTGTGCATGTTTTCCCCAAGAGGTGATTGAAAACAGAAAGAAAAAGCCTGTGTTTTTTTGTTTGATTGTTTGTTTGTTTTTATTTTCCTTGGGGTGGTGGGGAAGGGTGTTGTGTATGGTATTTTTTACTTTTACTTTTGTCTTTTAATAATCTTATTCTGAGACCATCTATGACAATACATTTTGGAAAATTGTTCCTGTCCAATAAAATGCTCACATTACTCTTTTGCCAGAGGCACCCACTCATTATATAAATCAAACAAACAGAAAAACAGACAAATAGTGACTGGTATTGCCCGGTGAATTTCTATGCTCAGCTAAGATGATTTGGGTGCATTGCATGCAGATGTCAGGTATTTTAATAAAGAGCTCCTTTGTGCAGGGCCCCACTACTCCTCCATCACTCCCAGCACTCCCTTAAAAGGGGGGCGGTGGGGGGACAACCATTCCAGCTGGGCTTGGAACCTCGTCTGAGTCAGGAAAACCACAGCTCATAAGCAAAGAGGAAGCATAATGTTCTACAAGGACAAAACATTAGCAAAAATGTCACTCAGCCCTAGTTCCACATGTTGGCTGCCACGGCCTCTTCCTCCTAGCATGCCCGATTGATATAAATTCCATCTGCTCAGCAGCCAAGTGACAGAGAAGAAATACCGGCATCTGGTCTCTATTGCTGTCGGGTTTTTGTTCCATGTTAGACCTTAGCTAGAAACATATGAAGAGATGAAGGTGCTGGCAAGCGACTAAAAGGCTGCACTGGCACAAATGAGACTTTCTGATGCTTTTCACACTTCACTCTGGATTTTTATGGGGAAAAAGGCGAAGGAGACTTGATAAACTGAGTCTGGAGAGCCAACAGGCCTGGAGGTCATTTGGTGCTTCTAACTTTTTTTGAGTGTTTAAAACTGTAAAGCAAAACAATTTTTTTTAACACGACAGAAGGTAACGAAGTCACACAAGAATGTTGCTCTTCAGCTAACTTTTTTTTTCTCTTTCTCTTAAACATCCACTGGTTTGGACCTGATCCACAGGCACTTTATATTCTCCTGAGAAGCAGCTGGAAAGTGCCAAACCACTAACTTTTTTTAACCCTACTATGTCCAGCATAAAGTCAGTTCTTCCAAATAGAGAGCAGTAAAGCAAACCAGCAGCATGCATTGCTGCCTGAGTATTGCTATCCAAGTACTTTCTGAGAACAACTGTTGAAGAGGTACGGGATTATATGAGTCAAGGTGTGCATGCATGTGGATGCATGCAAAGATTTCTTTGAGAAGCAACTTTTCACACCAACATAGGGGCAAGAAAAAAGAAACATGTGACAGAGAGGAAAGCAGAAAAGAAAATACATAACAAATTTGCAGACAAGTAACTTTGTCCTTGCAGAAAACAGCTGAAACCATAAACTTAGGTCATACTGTACCCAATCAGATCCATGAAACACACAGGATAGCTGTTCCACAGCAAGGTAAAAGCATTCTAAAAGTTAAAGTGGAATCTAATTATCCCAAATCAATATAGAACTTGCTTTTATTAGAATTATAAACAGAGTTGTCTTGCACTAATTCACAATGCCTCCAACCTTTGTTGGTCTCTTGTGATCCCCTCTGCAATACAAAGTCCTCTTGTTTGGGTGAGAGGACCACAAACTGACAGAGCAATGAAGTGAATGAACAGCTATCAGAACATTATAACGCCAGAGAGAGAGAAAGAATGTAAGAGAAGAGCTCTCAAGAACATATAAATATATAATAGAGCCCTGGAACACTTAATAATTAATTGTGATGAAGAAGCTTTTATTTCAACAAAAAGAAGAGCTTCCAACCAGCAACCCCATGGGAGCGGAGTAGTCCAGTACACTGATGCCCAAAAGGAAGACCCATGCCAGTTCCTTCACAGGGTGAAGCTTCCCTTCCACATGGGGCCAGCCTCACCTCAACACAGTCTGCATTGCATCCTCAGATAAAATGTGAAGTGATGCCTAACACTTAAGCTGATTCTCTGCCTGCAGTGGAATTTCTCCCAATGACTTCAATGAGATTTGCACCCTACCCAATAAGGTCAATAATCTAGGTGGTTATCTGGCTAACTAGCATCACATTATCACTGAATTAGGGGTCAAATTTTCAACTGCTGGCTCAACTCAGTGAAGTGTTACTTTGGGCAAGACACTTTTGCTAACTTAGCAAGCCTCACAAGAGAGTGCTACTTACCTTGTAGCCCAGATGAAAAGCTTTAAATACACATGGTGTAACACTCTTGGTAGGAATCAGTAGTGCTAATTCATTTACGATATACCTCCTTATGATCAGTGACTTAGAGTTTCGCAAAGTTTGATGGGACTGTTTTAATCTTTGCATCTTTTCACATGGGATTTCTGCATCTTGGAGATGCAATTTACTCATCATCCAAACAAACTCAGCACAGGCATTTTCACTCAGTAGTGCTCTCCTCAGGCATGTGCTCCTCATGATACATTCCTGCAGAAAGTTCTGATTTTCACTAACTTATGTTCTGATTTTCACTAATTTGTTAGAAGTACCCCCTGAAAAACATTATATTAGAGATTAATTCAAGCTCCATGTTCAAACCCAAGAGTACCATCTCAACTAATGTACATACAGTTGTTCGATGGAACAAGTTATTTTGCCACAATTTCTACTTACGAAAAAGGTAAGGCACAAACTGTCTTAACATAGCAGCTACAAAGCTAATATAGCAACTACCCACGTATCATGTCACTTTAGAGTGCCTCTTCAAAGCACTACCTTTTTCATGAGACCTGCCTCTTTATTGCCTTGACCCTGAATGATTTCCTGTCCACACAATATGCTATGCTTACAGTAAGGTTCTACTGAGCAACAGGACCAGGTAGTAACAAATACCACAATCAGCATTCCTTAGGAAAGGAGACATATCCCTCTAAAAGAGAAGAGACAACTATTCTGTTACGTGTAGTGGAGTTAATTTTTACAGCAAGGTGGCAACCAATGCCACTTATATTTCCCTCCCCTTCCCAAATGTGGTTCATACAGAGTTTCAATTGCCTTTTTGTTCTGATTTCTGGAGTATGTACAGCAGTGAGGTGACTACCACAGTAAAAATAAACAATAAGACAAACTATTTAGTATTAAATAAATGTGTGCACATAATTGTTACATATGCTGATCCAAAAAAACTCCAGGGTTACACATCCAGTGAAATCAGTGTGGCCAGGTGAGAGTTGACTTAAAGCAAATTGTAACATCTCTCACCGTCTGGAGCAGACAACATTATACTTCCCAAAGACAAGACTCAGTGCATAGTCAGAGATGACAGGGGAGAATTCAGGCGTCTAACTGTGGAACCCATCAGCCCAATTTCCTGCAAGTCAGGAACATGAAACAACGCAGCAGCTGGGATGACTGAATAGCTAAAGGAGCTCGTGTGAGCTTCAATAGCAGGCCAGAGCAGCACTCCACTGTGAATGACAAGTGATGGGCCAAATCACTGGGGAGCCACCGATGAGTTATTAATGGTGACAGGTACACTACCTGGGAGACAGGTTGAGAGGGGAAAAAGATTATTTATAAGCGAATAGTTAACAGCTGTACCCACTGCTAAGCATTACATGGATGCCACAAACTGTAGAATTCAAATCTTGGGTTATTCAAGCACGAACAACTGCCTGTCACCAAACTGCAATGCATCGCTACAAATTAAGGTGGGAGAGATGAGACGAGACTGGAACGATGCCTTGCTCAAGAAGGCAATGTCATCACAGAGTGCAGATAAGAGCTAGAGAAGGACTGAGATAACCATTAGGTGAATTATGGTTCTTAATAATAATGAATTTGCAAGAACAGCTTTTTAATTTTTCCTGAGGGCTTTTGCATGAGAACAGATGCTGAATGTGTCCTGTACTGACAAGAATAAATGGGGGAAAAATATAATAAGCAAAGGAAATGTTTTTGAAGAAGTTTTATTTTGATATGAGAAATAATGCATTTCTATTGTTGAGGTATTTTTTTCTATCTTCAGTTTCCTCCCATGTTTGAAAGCCACATTGTTAAGCTCATAATATAACATTATTACAATACCTACTATAATATAGTTCCTCAGTTTTTCCCAAAGGAATGAAGCACTGTACTACTGAGTAGAAAAAAGTGGCCTGAACAAAAATCTTTCACATCTATTTCTCACATAATCTAAGAGAAGCAGGAAAATAAATAAATAAATCAGGATTTCAGAAATGTTTTCTTAATGTGAATGTCACCCTGTTTTTGAGCCCTTTCCTATCCCATTAGAAAGACATATGTCCATAGTGGCTTTTTACATAGGGGATGAAAAAAAAAGAAAATAATTTATATATATATATTTGGTGGTCTTTTAACACAATTTAACACATTTAAATACCAGCAAGACCAGCCAGGTGCCAAAACAATAATCAGGTGTGCCCACCTACTTTGATGCTTCCATAAAGCACAGGTTGGGAATCTCTGCACTAGATGTGTGAACAGAAAGAGGTATTTCTGACCTCCAATGAAATGTATCTAACAGGTAATATTAAAAAAAAAAAAAGAGAGAAAAGGGGAAAGGGAAGGGAAAGGGGAAGAGGAAGAGGAAGGGGAAGGGGAAGGGGAAGGGGAAGGGGAAGGGGAAGGGGAAGGGGAAGGACAAGGACAAGGACAAGGACAAGGACAAGGACAAGGACAAGGACAAGGACAAGGACAAGAGAAGGAGAAGACCAAAAAGGTAACAAGCTGAATGCTTAAGATGCAAATTCAGTTTTCCTTGAAATACAGTCTCAAACAGATTGCAAAATGGTAGGAAAATAAAAATAGAAGGCAAGTCAACAGCAGCTGGGTTCTTCCAAGATGAAGGGAAGAAACAGTTTATACCTATGGGTACTGCCACTTCTCATTTCTTTGCCATTGGGGCATTGTGCTCTCACATGCTCTAGATGAGAAGTGTGAGCCAGAAATGGTTCACACTTCAAAAAACTTCAGAGTCTTTAAAATATATGGATATAAATTTTAACACAGCTGTTTGCAGGATTTGGTCCAAAGCTTTCAGTTTAGTCATTCCAAAGTGAACAGTGAACATTAGAAAAAGGCAAATAAGTCTGTGTACACATGTGTTCATGTGTACTGGGGGAAGGTGTGTGGGGGGTAATATTAGCCAAGCATGCTCATAACTGGCTTTCTGCTTTTCACAAGATTTCATTATTTTTCCTTGTCCGTTTCACTCTGGTTCTCATGGACAACTAGTATGATTCCTCAGTGTTTTATCTTCTCAAGCCATACTTAAAAATATAGTCAAAGCTAAGTGGGGCTGTTACATTTTATCTTCAAGTTGTCCATTAATGTATTTTTATTAAATGCTATGCATTATGGAAACTACTTCTCACCTAGTTTAACTGTTAGGCATAAAACAACAAAGAAATCACTTTCAAAGGTACAGTGACAGAACCAGGAACTGAATATAGGTGGGATTAGCCTTCTGAAAATTCTGGATGTACACTGATACCCCAAATATCGTTGATTAAATATCTTGTTACTGTTTTTAATTTTGTTTGTTTGTTTAAATAGACACATGCTAGAGGAGTCAGGCTAGAGGCAGAGAAAAATAATCCACTAGTAAAAAGTTAAGTCACTATGCTCAACTGTTAAAACACATGAAATTTGAACTGAACAAGATGAGCTTGGTTTTGACATCCCCATTTCTGGTAAGCAGTGCCCTACTGCACAAGTGGTTCCACTGCTTCCTAAGAAAGGCACTACTAAAACAAATATCAGATTCTGTCTCTAAATGACAATTTCCTGTATTAACATGAAAACTGAAATGCCAATTTCCATAACCTTTCTTTAGATATAGTTCTAACTATATGGATGTGTAGATTTGGATAGTCAAGTTTGCATGGAAATATCAGTGCCTGTTGCTATATGCACAAAAGGTAAAATTGAAATTTAATTTTACAAAATTGTGTATATGAAATCGTGTATATGAAAAGAATAACTTCAAAGATATATCAGTTATCTACCTTTCAGCAAAAACAAACAAACAGAAAAGAGATAAAATTATTATAAAACATGAGGTGCAAACCTTGAGTTTGTTTATTTTATAACAGTCAACATTATTTGCCATGTAACCAGGTCAGAATTAATACTCCAAGGACAATACACAACATACTTCCAACATTGTATTCTTTACTGCCCACACAGAGTCCATCCACTAAAGAAGTCCCCCATTTTCCTCCAAACAAAATGAAGTACCATTCGTTTTTTTATGGATTCATTATAAATTCTTCAGTGACATAAAAAGCAAGCTGCCGATAGCAATAAAAGGCCAGGACACTAGGAAGGAAGGTCAGTTTCTAAACACATCAAAGTTTGTTGAAAATATAACATTTAAGGACTCTTTCCTTCCCTGTATTTGATTCCTAGCTGTATTATGTTCTTCACATTGTCTCAGACAGTCATGTACTAACAAGTATTTGAACAGCTTTTCCAAACCCTTTTCTCTTTTTTCAAAGTGGGTATTTATTTGGTAAATTACTTCCACACATTTCAAAGGGAACAGAAACTCATCTCATAATTTGTACCTATTATGCACCAGCTCACTCAGCATGCCAGATGAAGTCTGGGCTCTCTGCACAGCCTGGGTAGCAGGGCTGTACTCTAGTTTGGCCTGCAGACTAGAAGGGAAAGGCATCAGGGATGCAGTAACTCACATCTACCTGGTCCACAGACACTGGGGGTAGAGATGGGCATGAGTGCTTGGTGATTATTCTTCCCACATACCTCAGAAAACACCACCCTGAAGCAGGACAGAAAAAAAGAGCGGCAACCTGGCACAAAGAACTTCCTTTAGTGAGTGTGTGGTCTTCACTGACATGACAAAACTAACTTGGGGATCTCATGATGAAAATTGGCTTCATTAGAGAATCCCAATGTGCAAATGATCCCTGGCTTGTGGCCTGGCTTTGGGAGATGTAATAAACAGTGCACAGAGTCTACTCCAGTGAAAACAAATAACAATAAAGAAAAGATCTTAAAAAAGATGCAATTTTAAAATGAAACATACTTTATCATGGAGTTCTCACAACCTACTATTCATTCTTTTTCAAGTAAAGAACAGTGCTTACAGGAAGGGAACTGTTTTGTGACCTCGGCTGACATACATTCATTGAGGCCCCAATTCAGACAAATATACAAGCATATGCTTAACATTAAATATGTGAGTAGATCCCTATTGATGTCAATGATACGAAATGTTTGAAGTTGGATAGGTGCTTATACACATTGCTGAATCAGGACCCATTTTCTGACAGTGACGGAATAGTTCTTGAACCAAAAAATTAAGCCTGGTTTCCTATTGCTTTATGCCTCTCGTGTCCGTTAAGATTAGAACTCCTCTGATGTACATTTTTATGAACTGTCTCCCTCTGTCTTTCCAGTATAGTTTCTTTGGTGCTTCATAAGTGGAAAGTACTGTCTTACCATCAGTGTAGGAGCTACCAGTGCTTCTGTCTCCAATACCTGACTACACACACAAAACTTGTAGAGGCTTCATACTTTTGCAGAACCTTCCTTCCTGTCTTTTGAAAAAAAACTGGCAATGATTATATACATCACTGGCATACTTTTGTGTGGTGCAAAGGCTGCTGAGATTGCAGTACAATGGTCTTGTATGAACTAAGTGTAAACACTCAGTGGAGGTGAACATGATTACCTTGGTGAGGGACTTACAGTCTGAGAGTACTATGATGTAAAGCAGTGTTGCAACAGAGGGAAAACTTACAGACACACATCCGTCATCTAGTGTGACTAATATTAGAAACTCATGATATGTTAGTAAAGTTATTATTCGGGCATGGAAGTATATGTATACTTTCATCTTGGATTTGCAGTTTGAAGCACCTCTGAAGCACCTCAGACTGGTTTGATGTTTAAATTCTCACAAGTACTTCAAAGCCCATAAAACTTTCTATTGCATTGACATATTTATCTTGCTCCAAACAAATCTTTACATTGATATAACAAGCAGTTCCATGCCAATGTACTATATATTCATTGATCTTTTTGATACTTCAGTTTACTACTCTCCAAAACCATAAAAACTTAAAAACAAATGTGTTGTTATTGTTGTTGTTGCTGCTGTTGTTGTTTTTAACTTTTGTGACTCCAGTAAAAGTATAAAGCTCAAGTGCCACGTTGTTTCCACACCCAACAAGAATTGTTGAACTAACCCAAAGAAAGAGCTAACTCTTCAGTACAGCTGAATTATTCCAGCTATCAGAATATACAACTCCCTATTTAAATATTATTATAGGACAATATTAGTACTATCAGTACTACGTACAATAATACTGCACTATAACATAGCAATAAGATTAGCAAACTGAAACATATGCAAGGCTACAGGGCTGTTCAATTCAAAACACTATAAGGTCCAGGCTCAGAGAATACATAAGAGTAGGCATTATGTGAAACATACTCTTCCAAGAGACATCCTAAGTGCGTCATACAAAATGAAGTTGCTGGCTCTATTTGACTTGAGGATCATAGGCTACTCAAGTCTGCAAATGAAGGCTGGAAGTGACCGGTACAGAGACAATATGCACAACACAAGTAGGAGCCACTGTATCTCTTGACCACACCACCTCTGCTAGTCCCAAAACAGATTCTCACATTCTTTAACACCCAGGTTCCTGGTACCCTTATGACAAGCGCAATTGTGTTAGCAACCTGCTACAAATGTTATTCATCATTTTTAATACTTTATTCTACCCCACACTCCTTCTCTGTTAAAACATTTCTGCTTGTAGATCTGGCAGAAAATGGATATCACGGGTCTCTCATATGTGATATAACCACCACCTCACATCTCTTTGAGAATAAAAACTGGGGAGAAGAGCTCTGTTTTCCATCCTGTGACATTCTTTGAACCAGTCCTATCAAGAGGAAACCAGGTTACATACGAGAAGTGATGAATTAGTACTAGTAAAATTATTTAATATATTATTTAGTATTCAGGAACATACTACAGCAGAATAACGAATTCTTGCAGTATTGTCAAAAAACTGTGGATATACAACATTTTGTTTCCTAGAGTTCTTGTGTTGATTTTCCTTTCTATCAAAAGGAGTTTTCCTTTCTCATTGTTTTTTATTGTAGGTTTCAAAATAATGAAGAAGGAGCTTGAAAACATGAACCTAACATTCTCCAGTATAAAACAGAAAGTACAAAAAATTTTTATTAAGTCTAATCTATTGAATTAATCCCACAGTTTTTAGAATCTTAATTTAAAAACTCAAGGTGTTTGAGGTCTGTAATGAATGTAACTGATACTTATTGAAAATGTGCTTACCTTCTATGGTGACTATCATTTTCAGAAGCCATTATGCACCAAGGATTCACTCAAGTATTTATTTTGCTAGCTGAACAGAGAAAGCAGAACAGGCATTGTCCTAGCTATTTCCAAATATTCTGAAAGAATAATTAATATTTATTTATTTATTTATTTAGTAATGAGAAACCTGGTGCAACATAAGCCAAGCTGCAAGCAACCTGATGAATTGGTCGATTTCCTTTATCCCAATTTGTCAGCACCATATGTCAATTTGGACATGAGTTAAAGATATCCAGTATCCGGACTGCACAGATAAAAATGTAATGATGTTAACTCTATTACCAGATCCACATCACTGGGCAAGCTATACAGTTACACTTAAGACTCAGCAAGCTGACGTACACAGGGACAGCAGTCTTAAAAATTCTACCCATTCTGCAAGTGATTTCCTGCTCTGCAGGATGACAGATTTCTACACACTTTCTTGAAGAAGGAATGTAAGACTTCAGGGTGCAACTCTGACCTTCTAAAGCCTATGCAAGATTCATTGTGGATTTTAAGCAAGACTGGATATAAGCAGACATATTTTTCCCCTACCATAAAAGGAAAAATATGAAATAAATTCTTCTTCTTACATTTGCTGAAAAGACTATTTAAAATACTATTTACCAAAACTACTGTTCCTGTGGTGGTGATATTTTAGAATTTGACTAAAGAACAATACTAATTACACATTCTATTTCATTAGAGGATCTCAAAGCACTTCATAAACATTAATTAAGAACATCCAAGTATTAATTGGGATGATTAGAACATTTTGTAAAAGCCGTGGGGGAGGAGAGAAATCAAGCTGAAGCACAAAGGACTCGTGCAGCAAGTTAATATATTAGAGCCAGTAGAATACTACGTTTCCTGCTTTCAGGTTAAGTATTCAGAATTCTAGGACATGGTGTGAAATGATAACCAAATCATGGAATATTTTTCAGCACAGGAAAGAAAAGTAAATTCTCAATTAAAATATAAGATTTCATCTTCATTAGATTCAAAATGTACATGGATAAGTAAAAGGGGCTTGTCTGTCTGTGCTCTTACTGCCTAGAAGGCAACAGTAAGTGCTAACGACATTTACCACTCCTAATAAGAGTCACTCACACTTCACTGTTATTCCATGTTATTGCTCAGGACAGGCACTAGCACCTCATGGAAAGATCAGTGCTGCAAAGGAAAAAGTCCCCTTGAGATCCCTTGGACTTCAAGAAAAGCAGTAAATCAATTGATACTGGACAGATGACAAGTGTGATTCTCTGAGGCCCTTCCTGATTCCTAAGTGTCTGTGGACCTAAATTTCATGACTGCCTGAAGCCAGTGCTGACACACAGACAATCAAAACCACCTCTAAACTTCGACCAAGAGGTGTCTGAACTGGGAAAAGTCTTAAATCCATTAAAGTGTCATGGTCTGGACTCTGTACTTTCTAACTGAGTTAATCTCTGCTGATGCGTAGCCGAATGTGTAATATCATGACCTTATCACTTCCAGAACCATGATTTGAATTCAACCCAAGATCGTCGGTGGACAGGTGGACTAAAAAAAACAGAAGTTCTAATCTTTGAGCTGTATTTTGTAAGAATAATGTTGATTACTTGGATTCCTGGCCCAACTCCTCCCCTCTCTCTCTTCTTCTCTCCCTCCCCCCAACCTTTCAACACATACACACATTTCCCTTCAATCAACAGCTTCATATCCTTTTGTATTCTTTATTTTATAACATTTCACTGCATTGATTACAAGAAAATTGATATGGACAGTAACCCCAAAATCCTGTCCTTAACTTCATGGTCATATTTCTTTGATATAGTGTAGGACATGTTCTGAGGAAAGATTCAACATGGCATCGACTGCAAGAAAAGTGATTCTCCAGCCTGTGAGGAAAAGCCCCTCACCCACAGTGAATCATTATGAAAAATAGAGACTTCTGTCACAAACACACAAACACATACACATGCATAGGATCTATTACTAATAAAAATAAACATAAAGCATTTAGGTAAGTGTATATATATAAACATGTAGTTCACTGAAAACCTTCTGTGATCATAAACAGTTAAAACAAATTCAAACACATTCTGAAGTAAGAAAGCTGGAAATAGTTTCCTCCTTGGCTTACCTGCCAAGACCCAAGTTCATGGCTCTGTTTCTCCTGTGATGCTTGATGGCATCACTCACACCTAAAACAGCCCAGGGAGTGAACTATTCCTCCCACCTCCTCCATCCTCACTCTGCTTTAGGTATTTTTTCATCAACTATCAGAAAGAGAAACACAGAAAGAGAAAACCATGAACTCAAGCCTTGGCAGGTGAAGAGCTTTTCAGCTCCATTTTGAAAAGAAAGCATACATGGTCCTGGCATATGCCCGACAGACTTTCAGAAAAAGCCATTTGCACACACTGTATTCCAGTGGCTGTGCCCAGCTGTGTGAAACTACATCAGAGGAGTGGGATCACTGCTTCTCAGCCCGGTACAGTAAACACTTAGCATTACAGGTAGGAGACACACAGCTATACAAAAGTCAATTTCTCCCTCTCTCTCTCTCTCTCTCTCCATCTCTGGTCTTCATAGCCAGAAATGTTTGCTATTTAAAAGACCATGTATTTCAGAGCCATGTGAAGCACTCTGGTTATAAAGGCTTACTATTTCATAGTAGTCATTAAGAACTAGCATCCTGTACACTGCTGTTGATCACCAGGGGTTACAGAGCCCTCCGCTTCATTACCCGTGCAAGATGCAAGACACAGAGCAGCAATAACACAGCTCTCCAGCCACACATATTATGGAAATCCAAATGATCTTTGCATGTTACTGAGACATCTGTTGTGATGTAACTTGTCCTGGTGGCATTCAAAACAGCCATCAAACTCTTTGGCCTTTACTTTTGTTCTTTCCCAGTTCAAGTGCTAACAGTCACAATAAATAGTCATGTAGCACTAGAGTGATTGGTATTGTTACTATTAGAGGTAAGTCATCAAAAGCAGCAGGGAGATGTTAGGCAAGTTAGTGCATATACAGAGTAAATCTGAAAGCACTTCAGACTGTAGAAAAAGTGTCACTGCTTTGCTTGTATACAACAATGCTTCCCTGTGGTGCAGCAGTTCCAGTGCTCTGGCTCCTATCTCCCTCTTCAGCCTTTAAAGGTTTATCTGAGCTTTTTTTCTTCCCCATTTAGAGTAGAGATAGGATAGTCACTCCTGGCTTAGTACAACTGAGATGAATACAAAAGAGCAAGGGGCACAGCAAAGAATCTGTTTCACAGAAGTGCAGGGGAGTCATGCTAAACTAACTCACAAGGGAGAGAAGAAACTCTTCCAGATGATCACAGCCGCAAATATTAGCATGCAGTGATGCTGTGGGAGGAATGGAAAACTCAGGAGAAGGACACATCATCTAACAGATCCTTTTCATCTCTTTGTGAAACTGAGGTGAGGCTGAAGGAGGGAAGATAAGGAAAAAAAAAAGGCAAGGAGAGGGGAATGGGAGGAAAAAATAGCAGAAGTTGGAGTGGAAAGAGAGGGAGGATGAAGCATATGGGCACAGAGAACAAGAAATGTACAGGACACATACTGAAGAGACACAGGTTTAAATCCTATCAATACTGAGAGATTAGAAGTCTGGATAAATGTTAACTAACTTTGAGCCTTAGTTGCTCAGAAAAATTATGTTTGAACAAAAGAATGTATATCAGCATTATCAATAATTACAATGGGAAAAAAATATAAAAATGCATCTAACAAAGCTAAAACAAAAACAAAAACAAAAACAAAGCTGTAAAAGAAGGGTAACTATTCTCTTTATTATCAAGTAATTAGATGTGGGTGGCAGTTATGGGTAATATCAGCTTGAATGTGAACGACTTTGTTTCTCCTTTTTAATATAGACTTTAACAAATAAATTTCTTAACCTTTCTCCTTATTGGTTTTGCTATCAAAAAAAAAAAAAAAAAAAAAAAGATAATACTTAAAAAACATGGAAAGACAAAGTAACTGCTTCTTAAAATGCTTAAAAATTCCCCAGTGGTCACAGCTAAACAAATGCAAGGTATTAATTAAAAGAGATTGAAAAACAGACCAATAAGGAATGAAAAGTGATGTCAATTAAACAAATGCACAACCTTCACAGAATCCCAGAATCATCTAGGTTGGAAGAGACCTCCAAGATCACCGAGTCCAACCTCTGACCTAACACTAACTAGTCCTCCACTAAACCATATCACTAAGCTCGACATCTAAACATCTTTTAAAGACCTCCAGGGATGGTGACTCCACCACTTCCCTGGGCAGCCCATTCCAATGCCTAACAAACCTTTCAGTAAAGAAGTTCTTCCTAATATCCAACCTAAACCTCCCCTGACGCAACTTTAGCCCATTCCCCCTCATCCTGTCAACCCCCACCTCACTACAGCCTCCTTTAAGGTGTCTATAGAGTGCAATAAGGTCGCCCCTAAGCCTTCTCTTCTCCAGGCTGAACAATCCCAGCTCCCTCAGCTGCTCCTTGTAAAACTTGTTCTCCAGGCCCTTCACCAGCTTCGTTGCCCTTCTCTGGACTCGCTTGAGCACCTCGATGTCCTTCTTGTAGGGAGGGGCCCAAAACTGAACACAGTACTTGAGGTGCGGCCTCACCAGAGCCGAGTACAGGGGGACGATCACCTCCCTAGCCCTGCTGGCCACACTGCTTCTTATACAAGCCAGGATGCTGTTGGCCTTCTTGGCCACCTGAGCACACTGCTGGCTCATATTCAGCCATCAACCAATACTCCCTGGTCCTTCTCTGCCAGGCAGCTTTCTAACCACTCATCTCCCAGCCTGTAGTGCTGCTTGAGGTTGTTATGCCCCAAGTGCAGGACCCCACACTTGGCCTTGCTGAACTTCATACAGTTGGCCTCAGCCCATCAGTCCAGCCTATCCAGATCCTCTTGCAGAGCTTTCCTACCCTTGTTCAGATTGACACATGCACCTAACTTGGTGTTGTCTGCAAAGATACAAAAGCCATTTTTATTTTATTAATGGTGCATAATTGTCATCAAAACTTTTGCTGGGTGGCAGGAGTAAACATTATTTTTTCACCTATATCATAATTTGATTTTCATTTTTTCTTTATTTTCTCTATTACATGTAATGTAGCCTACAACCAATTTATAAGTGTTCTTGTTATGAAAGAAAAAAGCAGTAAGTCAGCTGATGGGTCCTGGAAAAAAATGCCTGACAGAAACTTCACATGACTTGTGATTATAGATAGTAGTCTACATTTAACTGAAAGTATGATACCATCTCTAGAGTGAACTGACACCACCTTGGAAAAGCTGATACCTCAGATATGCTGTTTGTTTGGTTTTGTTTTCTAATATTCCTTAAGTTTAAGCAACAGAGGCTATTTGACAAGCTGTTTAATTAAATAGCCCTTGGGCTCTGTAGCAAAACTTCAGACATCTAATCTGAAGAAAAGAATGCTCATGGGGCACCTTATTGTTCTCTACAAGTACCTGAAAGGAAGGTATGGGGAGCTGGGGGTTGGCCTCTTCTCACAGATAACTGGTGATAGGACTAGAGGAAATGACCTCAAGTTGCACCAGGGCAGGCTTAGTTTGGAAATTTAGAGAAATTTCTTCTCAGAAAGAGTAGTGAGGCATTGGGACGGGTTGCTCAGTGAAATGGCAGCGTCACCATCCCTGGGGGAATTCAAGGAAAGGTTGGACTCGGTACTGAGGGACATGTTTTATGGGGTGACATTGGTAGTAGGGTGATGGTTGGATCGAGTGATTTCGAAGGTCTTTTCCAACCTTAATGATTCTGTGATTCTATCTTAAAGGCAGACAAATGTGTACAGACAAGAAGGCTGAGACAAAGTCTTAAAAACTTCGGGGCAATGTTTAATTTTAAGAAAAGGAAAACTATTTTCACCTGTCCATGTGATTAATATCTCACTTGCTTAGAAAAATGATGTGCTAAAGGCTTTCTTTCTCTCTTTCTCTCTTTCTCTCTTTCTCTCTCTCTTTCCTTCTCTCTTTCTCTCTTTCTCTCTTTCTCTCTTTCTTTCCTGCCTTCTCTTTCCTTCTTTCCTTCTCTCTTTCTCTCTCTCTTTCTCTTTCTCTCTCTTTCTGTCTCTCTCTCTCTTTCTCTCTTTCCTTCTCTCTTTCTCTCTTTGTGTGTGCATGTTTTAATTTGGGGGGAGGAAGGAAGGATTTTTTAAATTTCTCATGTCAGTGAGCAGCACCAGAAAGTCTGGAAACCAAGATAATGCCTGTGAACTACTGTCTACAATCTACTTTTTTCAAGGGGATGACGGTAAGAGTGAGAATTTTCTGCATCAAGCTGGTCACTTAAATATTCTGTACCTCTGCTCCCTTATTTGTACTGCAAAGAAAATATTTGTTTTCCTCTTTTACACTAAGGGAATATAACTATTTGATCACGTAAAACTTGAAAAAGCGTTGAGTTGTTACTTAAAATAAAACATCGAATCAATATTTCCAAAGAGTCAGTTTATGGCCTCTGAGTAGTGGTCACATGTCCTGTTGTCTGCAGCTGGATCGGTGTAAAAGCTGAATGCCCCAGCTGTTCATTGCTAGTGGCACAATTGTTCTCTAGTCCTTATTGCTCTGAATAACCAGATTTACTTGCACATGCTTAGCAGAAGGCTTTTTCTAACCTGTCTTGTGTAGGCTAAGGAGAGATTACACATGCAGTTACACTAGCAAATGGGAGGGATGAAGTATTCTCCAGTGGGTGAGCAGAGGAAAACAGCTTGCAGAGTTATATCTTCACTCAGCTCAGCTGGAACCAAACCAGAGCTGGAGACTTGCTCGCAGTTGAGCTGCTCTTTACAGCAAAACAACCTCACTGAAATCAATAGTTACTAATCACATCTCTTTGAGTAGCAGGCACTGAATATGACCCAAAGCAACTACTGTTGTTGACAGAATAATTTTCTGTCATGTAAAGACAGTTGTTGTGTTGGCTGTTCCTAGAGAGAAAACCTACAGCCTCAGTAATAGGTCCACACCGAATACAGCAGCTTCCTTCCTCAATATAGGTAATAGATTAACAAGAGTAGAAACTGAAGTGGTCTACAAGCCTGGAGAGCAGGCACAATCCAGAAAGATTCCCTGTGAATCTTGTTTTCCAGGGGGACCACTTCTATAAGTGAGACAATTTTTCGTCCACCAAAATATTAATCCTGTGACTTACCTGATAAGACTGCTGACCAAATTGTCACTCACTGACATTTCAGAGATAGGTACCTGCTCACCAGAAATTAGGTTTATGGCACACAACCTAGAGGAAATTTGCCAGGTCTTAATGCCTTTCAGCCGTTATTGGCAAGATTGTGATTGTCCAAATGTGAAAGGCAGCGTATCGTATTACATCTGCTGGCTTCTGGTTTCTTCACTTCCTGCAGTCTATTAATGAATTCACTGAATGAAGCAATAAATACTGTTTTTTTTTTTTTTTTTTTTTTTTTCTGCCCAAACTGCTTTTTAGTTTGCTATTTAGAAACCTTATTACTCAAAATGAGGGTGTTGCAAAAATCCCACCCACCTTGCAGTGCTAATACACAATTAGAGAGGCATTGGTTTTCTTTTGTTTCTCTGAATTTTCTAGAGTGGAGCAAACTGTGAGGTTTTCTCAAAAGTTACTGAGAGCAGGTATCTTTTCTGGTGAGAAGAAAGGTTTCATTATGGTTCTTGGACAGAAAAAAAAATGTCTGACAATACTAAAATAATTGATTTTTAATGGGTACATCTAACCTAAGATTATTTATTTTGCTATTAGAAGCTTTTGGCTCTCTCATAGGAGGCTGATACAATTTCTTTGGAAACTTTCTTTGTATGTGTGTGCGGAAGAGCTGAATTTGAAAACCTCCTAAAATTCTATGAAGTGTTGCAGTTTTATAATGGTGAACCTCATGGAACACCTTTTTCTTGAAGGAGACATTACCTGTAGTTTTCATAAGTGTGTACCCTGAGAGTGATACCACCCATTTCCTTCCTAATTTCCCTGCATGCTGGTCTTCTCTGTTTTATCAGATAGTTCAATAGAGGTACTTTCTAAAGCATCATTCTCTCTTATCAGAGGTTTGGTTATTTTCCTGAGATTTCTTTTACTACATGCTTTACTGAGTAGTTTCCCTTTCTTCACCAAATACTGAGCTTCTTAGCTTTATTGCAAACAAAATGTGTTTTGTTTTTTTTTTTTTTTTTGCCCAGAGAAGTTGTGGAGTCTCCATCCCTGGAGATCTTCAAAAGCAGCCTGGACATGGTCTTGGGCAAGCTGCTATAGGTATCCCTGCTTGATTGGAGTGGACTAGATGACCTCCAACCTCAATCACTTCTGTGATTCTGTGAAATTAGATGGGAGGTATAGGAAGTATTCATTTGCCAAATAACACAATCCACAGCAAGGCACTAACCAAGTCAACATGTGGTAAGACTAACAGCTGCCTTTAACTTCCATTGATAATTGTTCTTCTTTTACTGACATAATATTCAATTCATTGCTGTTGAATGTTGTGATGGTAAAATTCATGCCTTCAGGGCTATATAGTAAGTTTTAGCCAGATAAACTGAACTCTGGCCTAATGGTGTATTATAGGCTTTTACACTGCTCAGACGCATAGGTCACAATCTGACTGTATAAACCTCTCTGTAATTATATTACCAGCCATTCTTGCATGTATTAAGATTATTCAAACAGATAATTAAAACAAAATCAATATAGGACGGATTCCACAATCTTTAAAGCAAGAAAGCTACTGATGTCAGTCTTGTCTATAAGACATACTAAATTCTGCACTTCTAATATGTTATGCCTAATCATTTGCTGCACTTACTAAACAGCAGTTTTCTAATGTTATGTCTCAGAAATAATGATTTTTCTTCCCCCCCCCATCGATTCCTTTGCAAATCATATTTTTTCACCTTTCTTGGTCAGCAGTGTTCAGAATGCAGGAATCTAAAACATGATGCAATACACACATAGTCCAATAAGAATACTTATTTCTATACATACCTATCACATATGTATACAAATTATACATTGTATCTAATATCCATGTATACCTATCCATGCATATATATTGTACAACCACCTATAGTTATTTATTATACCTGTACAAATATCATGTATATATACTTACGTATAAGTTCTATACCAGAAAGAAAAAAAAATGTTTTATATGTAGTGTATAAATGTATAATATTTAACCTTTACAAAATAGATACTGATGCCTGAGAGAATCTTAAAACAGTTAAAGAGATCAATTTTTGTATATATCTTAATAAGAATAACAGGATTTCATTACTATAATAGTGGTCTTTTTTATTGCTCTTCTCTAGGAATGTTCTACAATTCAAAACTCTTTTCTGAAAAAAATGACTATAGAACATTTAAGAAAGTATTCCAGACCTAGGAATATGGATGTTTCCACATAATTAGGTAAAGCTAATTTACTTCTTTCACACAAAGGAAAGAAAATTGAAGAGGAATTAAAAAATACAGTCAGAATTCCTCAGTGATGGAATAAAGATTCCCATATTTTCTGTATAATGTCATGCAAACTATCATTGTTTAAGAAAATAAAGACATAAATCAATAGAATTTTTAAAGATTTCAGGCATTCCTGCTTCAACAGCTGGATGAATTCTAGAAGATGCAGAGCTCCCACAAAGTCAGTAGTAATTAAGAGCACTCAGAAACATTTAGTATTGGATTCTCAATCAGAAAGTCTTGTGAAATGTAATAATTCACTTATGACCCCAACAGATAATGTTATTTTTCAGATAACCAGCTACATGTATTCCTGGCCATATCCTTAAAGCAAGCTTAGCCATTTTTTGTTTACTTATTTGGAGTTTTGTTTGCTTACCTTACTTTAACCAGTCCATCTGTAAAACTTTATTTAATAAAGCTACCATTTTAAAATGACCATATAAACAGGACTTTCTTGTTGGTACCTTACCTTATAAGGATACCTGCCAACAAAACCATGATCACCATCCCCATCTCACCTACCCAGTATTTGGCATCATGATAAAGAAGGAAAGAAAAGCTGAAAGAACTGCTGATTAGGATCTCACTTTCTTAAGTTGAACTGTAGCCCTTGAAAACATGCCAGTTGCCTTATATGACCAAGTCAGGCTTGCAGTTAGCTAACCTCAGTATTTGTAGTATTTGAGGTATTTCCTACAATACGCATAAGCAAGTACAAATACATACTGCAGTACTAAGGAGACTGCATTTTTTCAGCATAGGTAAAAATTGAATATTTTATTTTGCTAACACCATCGTTATTCTTCAACACAGCACATTAAATATCTCAATATCTTTCTACTTCTTTGGGTGCATGATCAATAGTTCCATACCAAAAATATCAGTTAATTCTGTTTGTAAGCATGTTTTGCTTTATTTCCTACCTGAAGGATGTAGCCTCGAACATAGTCTCGAAGTGTCCAGCCTAAGCCATGTAGAATATGCAACACCTCCTCTTGCTTCAGTACACTGAAGAGTCGATCAAGTAGTATCTTCAGTCTCACAGGCACAGCCTGGGTACCATAGAGCATCAAGCTGCTGATGTCAAACACAACGTTGGACTGCACAATCTCCACTTGGGTTGGGTGGTAGAGGTGTTGAGTACTAAGCTTGTCCAAAGCTGAAAGAAAAGGCATTACATATAAGGGAAAAGCTAGCAGAAATGAAAGAAAACATTCCCAAAGAACTATCTAAACACATCAAATTTGGCAGATGCACTTATTTTCAACAGAAAATAACACCTGGATGATTCTTTACTGCTGATGCACTCTAAAACAGTTTCATTTTCCAAGGGTCACAATTAACCTTAATTCATAGAGCAGAAGCATTCTTAGCTGAGCTCCAGAGACCATAATACTTGTAAATTCAAAAGAAATTACAGAAAATTAATGATGAGCTGAAGGCTAAGACTGAAGCTACATAGAACTGACCGTAACTGTTAAAGATTTGAGACTTACCTTCTATAGTACAAATTAAAACAGATACACCTTGAACCACAGCCTTTTAAACATGTTAAAAATCATCCCTATAAGTTACCATGCAGTCTATAATGAATTCACTGCTACTTAAACCAGCTACTAAGTAGTACACTTTGGTTTGTTTTATCCTTTAGTGTGAATTTCGTAATATTCACAACACAAATAATTCAAAGATGAGAGGAGGGGAAGTCTGCAGGATGCAGGCAACTTTTATCCCCTTATGAAATTAAATGGTATGGAATTATATATGACATCACACACTACATTTTGTATCAATGTTTATATTTAATTTCCTTTTCCATTTTATGAAGCATGTTCCAGCACCTAAGCTTCTGACTGCTTTTTTAAAATTAAACTTTCTGAGCATTTAAAATAATCTTACAGGGACTTCTCCTGTACTTTGGTTTCTTCTTTGGCTTATGGTCACTGGAGAGTTCATGTACTCCTGATAAATTGCTTTCTTACATCCAAAGCGCAAAGGCCCTTATCATTTACTTGCTGGCTTCATTCAATACATTTACTCCAAG
>NC_089017.1:30246423-30275739 GCF_963932015.1 Anas acuta
TGATATTTTTTATTTTCATGTGAGCAGAAATCTATGCACTGATACACGAAGGAAAGACCTGATGAAACTTAAAATCATATGCTTGCAGAATAATATATATATTTTTTCTTTTTGTGGAACAGCCAAAAAAGTTCCTTTTGTTCTACTATAACGGCTTACAGCGGAGCAGTATTCCCACAGTGATCTCTAAATTTCAAACATTTGTTTCAGAAATTTTAACTAATAAAAGGGGGGCAAAAAGGGTCATAAAGTAGATAAAGTGCATAATTAGTGTAGGAATTAGTAACCTTTCATTTCTGTTTTTCTACCTAACTCTGAAGTATTGAGCATGCACCATAATCCTTAAATGATCAGTATTAATCACTGATTTTAGAAGATGCCTATCTATTTAGGATTCTTTTCAGTACTCTTCCTAGCCTTTTGCCATCACAAGGTGAAAACCTTTCTTTCTGCATTGAAGTGTTAAGATCCTATCGTAATTTTGTTGCTGCAGACGGCAATTCTGAGAAGACACAGAAGACCTAATGAGATGTTCCTTGGGGCTACATCCTTATGTACCAACACATTCACACATTGCACACAGTGCTTAGGTTTTCTATCTGTTGCTGTAAAAACAGAAGCAGATCCCTCCAGTTTACACCTTGATCTCAGTGCTCTGCTATTGACACTCAAATTTTTGCAAATTGTACTCACCCAAATAACCCAAAATATCTAGAAGGACTGAATATTTCTGTCTTAAGGGTTTCAATGCATTTTAGTTTTGTAGTTATTGTTGTTGGAGTTGGTGGTTTCTTTATAGTCATTCTTGGCAGCTGAAAGGAGAGTGTCTAGTTTTCTGAGTGCAGAGAAAATCCAGATAGCAAAAGGCTAGCTCGTCCAATTGCAAATTCAACTTGCCTGTGATCCGTTTTTCAGGAACAAATAAGGAGATATATTTGACAGATGATGCTTAGAACCATGAAACACTTCTTATGACTATTGTCCCAATTATTTTAAGCATCTGAGTTAGCTACAGAATAATAATAATAATAATAATAATAGACAAATATAAGCTGTGTGAGCATATAAAATTGAAGAGAAAATTACATTAAAGGAGTTGCATGTCATGCACCTGCAAAAGGAATGCTATGTTCTTCCTAATATTTGTATTATCCATTCTTTATTTTCTTGAACAGTAAACTAAGTTCCCAGATTTTACACAGACTCAGTATAATTTAAAATGTAAAGAGAACTTTGAAACTGATACAGTGTCAATCTTCACATTACTGCCTACATTTTCCTTATTATACAAAATGCCAGAAAAAGTTCTGGGAGTATTTGTAATAAATCAATAAAATTTTCCCTTCCCTTCCCTTCCCTTCCCTTCCCTTCCCTTCCCTTCCCTTCCCTTCCCTTCCCTTCCCTTCCCTTCCCTTCCCTTCCCTTCCCTTCCCTTCCCTTCCCTTCCCTTCCCTTCCCTTCCCTTCCCTTCCCTTCCCTTCCCTTCCCTTCCCTTCCCTTCCCTTCCCTTCCCTTCCCTTCCCTTCCCTTCCCTTCCCTTCCCTTCCCTTCCCTTCCCTTCCCTTCCCTTCCCTTCCCTTCCCTTCCCTTCCCTTCCCTTCCCTTCCCTTCCCTTCCCTTCCCTTCCCTTCCCTTCCCTTCCCTTCCCTTCCCTTCCCTTCCCTTCCCTTCCCTTCCCTTTCCTTTCCTTTCCTTTCCTTTCCTTTCCTTTCCTTTCCTTTCCTTTCCTTTCCTTTCCTGTCCTGTCCTGTCCTGTCCTGTCCTGTCCTGTCCTGTCCTGTCCTGTCCTGTCCTGTCCTGTCCTGTCCTGTCCTACTCTAGTAAAGCAGGGAGGAGGGACCTACTTCACCATATTTTACCAGTTTTTAGACACTGTGCAATTCAAAGGAAATTAAGTGGAGAAGATAAAGTAAGGCTAAAGTACTCACTCAACTCTTCAAAAGACAAAACATTAAGAAAAATGCTTTTATTCTGTCTATACTGAGAGCAGTTCATAGGTTCATCTATGCAAATTTACTCATTGACCTAGGACCCCATATTTCTCATTTTGTAGTGAAGAAGGTCATCCAAATTAAAAGTCATGCTTCTGAATGGTTTCCATTTTTGTTAAGTAAAAGAAATACAAGCAAACGCTGAAAAAAATTGTACTTTTAAGCTCTCATACTGTTCTTTGAATAGGTAAAAGCATGACATTTTGCTTTTACTGAATATAAGAGAATTTTAAATATCCTAGTTAAAATGTAATTGGACTTGTAAATCATAGAATCATAGATCCATGTAGTTCTTTCTAATTTCCTGATCCTAGATGAATTTTCAGGATTTCTGGACAGTTGAAAAAGTCTAGTCCTAGGCGTTTCCATCCTAGGAGAAAATCCTTATTCTCAGCTGATTTGCCTGGCTGTGTAGCACAGAGCACCACGTAAGAGATTCCAGTCAGTAGGTTACAGTGCACTGATCATTATGAATCTCAACACATTTCAGCTCCAAACTTGTGCTCAGCAATATTCCCACTCTTGCATGCTCTCAAACAAGTTCTCTAATCTACCAAAGACAGACACAGTCAGATGGGTACACTTATACATGACAATAAATAGTTTTTAAAACACCATCATATTTCCAGATAACTAGATTTGTTCAAGGATAAATAGGAAAATGAAAACAGAAATTTTCAGTAGTTTGCATCCAACCAGTGACTGCAAGTATTCCAGACTCTTTTTATCTAAATAACTGAGCAAATTTCTGCAGCAAGAGAAGCTGAAATTGATAAATCAAATATGCAATAACAGCATAAAAAGTTTCCAAAATACTGTTGCAGAAACAGCATGCTGAGTATGGTAGAACAGATACAGTATTATTAATGGCAATGTGCAGCACTGTAGTTTGCTGTTGGTTTTACTGGTGAACATAAACACCTTTACATTTTTCAGAAGATTTTCTTCTTTTTCCTGCTACAGAGAAACAAGTAGCAACTTCTTTCAAGAATAGGAAGTTCTTAGGAATGACTGAAATGCTGGAGGGATGTGCAGACTACTGCAGTCATAAGAGGTGGTCTAAGCTAGCCTCCCTCAGGAAGCAGATTTAACACCACCTGCCACATTGTGTACTGCAGTACATTTCCTAAGTCAAAAAAAAAAAAAAAAAAAAAAATTGCTCCTCAGGAATGTCACGCTTTGAAGGTGATCAAGGACAAGAAAACTTGCCAGTGTCTACTGAATGACTCAAATATTTTTATGGTTTAGGAAATTTTCCCACTCACCCCTTGGCACAAGCACAAAGAGGATGGAGCATTAACATCTATACTTTCTGATCAGTCTGGGCATAAATACAAGCATCCTTTAGTGATTTTCATTTTGCTCCTGTCTTCATTCCTTTCACAATTTTATCCATATTGAAGAGGAAAATTCACTAAGTCACTAGATTTCAAAAGATCATGGAAGGTGAGGAAGTGATTCATATTCATAGGCAAAAATAACTTTTTCTTCTGTCTTTTACCGTATTTAAATGCTAATAATGGAAACCACTTGCCAAATGCATTTAATCTCTGACAGACCAACACATATGTAATGTCCTAATTTACAGCTTGCATGTACAGATGTTCACACTTAGTAAAAGGACACTTAATAGCATTTTAAAATTAAATGTGTGTTGATTATAGGTGTTTCAAACCCAAATAACACAGCAACTGAATTGATAAATGTCTTCATGCCTCACCATGTTTCATGCTCTAACAACATTTTTGTAACAGATCAAAAAAATCCCCAGTACTTCAGTTACATGTACACAAAATAAATGTTATTAAAAAAGTCTGAATGAAATCTTTCATTATTATTATTATTATTTTTTAAATCTGTGATCTGATTCCAAGTTGAAACACTTAGATTGCTACTAGGTTTATGTAGCCGAAAGCAGAACCACAGTTTGTTCACAGACATTGCTTGCTGTCTGCAATTTTTTTATCCCTTTGCAAAACTTTGAACCCCATCCAGCTTTGACACACTGCCTCTTCAGTTAATAACTATCAAGTTTCCCCTTGTCTACTGTCTACTTTTCTTTGAGGCAATTGCGCACTCAGCACCCCGAGATAATAACACACATCTATAAGATAAAAGCAATGGCATTAATGTAATTGTCTGCCTTTCTCTCTTTAGCCTAATCTTTTTTTTCCTTCAGTTTTGACTGCATCTGTGACACCTGTTTTTGTCTCCTCTGATCCTACGACAGGTTTTCCGCTGACAAGGTTTTTGCCTGACAGAGATTCTGCCAGACAAGAGCATAATAAAATATGAAGAACTGCTTGTCAGAGTTTCTGCCAATGCTCACATGAAATAGGGGGAAAAAAAAAAAAAAGTGTGGTTTTTTTTTTTCTTTTTTTTTTTTTTTTTAAAGGGGCCCTGTGCTGGTCACTTTTGGCCTGTCAGGAAAACAGTCTCCTTGGCCAATTCCTGCAAGCCAAACAGGTGTTTTCTTTTATGTTTTCCTTCTATAAACATAGAAGAAATTATAAATGAATAAATAAATAAATCTTGTATAGTAGAAAATATGATTGCATAGAACAAACAAACAAACACTTTATCCTAACTTTTACATTGCATAACCTGTTTTGAAACACAGAATTGACTCTTAAACAAATAGATATAGTAGAAAGCTTTTTCCCCGTTTTTTTTGTTGATAGCTAATGTGTTCAAAGGAAAGAACAATACAGGACCATGCCATTCCATGTTCTCAGAAAAACATCTGAGCTACCAAACACTACCTGCATGGTCATACTTCATAAATGAGACAACTGACCCTGGGGACCATAATAAGGAAGATGAGACACATCCTCTTCTCCTCTGCAGGATTTGGATCTTGCTGTGTTTTCTTGTCAGAATATGCATTTGTGCTTGTGTAAAGGAGGATTTCAGGACTGGTGATTGACCTGATATAGATGAATGATGGGAAGGCCCCAGCATATAATTGCTTTTGTGTTTGTTGGTATCATCTGTTGATAAAACCCTGCTAGAGAGAGGAACTACTGACCAATGCATATGCACCAAGTGGCCTTCACTGGACTGGTTCACTGGACTTTCTAGACATTACCCTGCAACCTCATTCCATTGACCCAGAACCACTACTTATACTCAAGCTCTTCACTGTCTACCTAAGGTACACCACAGGTGTGCCTGCCTGTCTCCTGGATGTTCCTCAGACCCATGTTGCAGCATGGTCTCCAGCCCTGTCTGTGACATAACCTTTTTTGTTCCTGTCTGAAGCCCCCACAAGGACGCTTGGACTGACTTAAAAAGCCTAAAAGCAGAGGATCAGGCAATTCCAAAACATTGGAAGTCAGGCAGGTGGGGCAGAAGGCTGGCCTGGCTGACCAGGGATCTTCTTCTGGAGCTTAGGCAGAAAAAGAAAATGCTGGACCCTGCTGGAAGCAGGGTCAGGCAACGTGGAAGTTATACAGGTGCACTGTTCGCATTTGTAATGAGAAAATTTGTGTGGCCAAAGCCCAACTAGAGTTGAAGCTGGCCAGGTCTGTGGGAGACAATAAAAAGTTTTTTTTAAATATGTGAACAGAAAAAGGAGGACCAAAGAAAACATAGGTCCACTACGTGATGGGAAAGGTCACCTCACAGACAAAGACATAGGCAAAGCAGTGATTTTCAATGCCTTCTTTGCCTCTCTTCTACGCTCATGATGGGCTTTGGGACTCAGGGTGCCCTGAGCTGGAGGACCATGATGGTGGAAATGATAAACTACCAACCAACCCTGAATGTGTGTGTGATTTGCCACTCTGCCTGGATCCATAAAAGTCCATGGGTCCAGATAGGATTCATCCCAGGGTGCTTAGAGAGCTGGCAGATGCCATCGCGGGACCTCTTTCAATTATTTTTCAATGGTCTTGGGAATCTGGAGAGAACCCAGTAGACTGGAAGCTGGCAAATGTTGTACCAATTTTCAAGAAGGGCAAGAAAGAAGACCCTGGCAATTAGAGGCCTCTCAGTCTCACATCGGTGTCTGGTAAAATTATGGAGATCATCCTTGAAGTTGTTGAAGCGCACCTGGGAGACAATGCAGTCCCAATGGTTCACAAGGGGTAGGTTCTGTTTAAAAACTTTGATTTCCTTTTATGATAAGATCACCCATCTAGTTGATCAAGGGAAACCAGCTGATGTGATCTTTTTGGATTTCAGTAAAGCTTTAGACACAGTTTCCCATAGGATCCTACTGGACAAAATGTCCAGCATACAGCTAAACAAAAACATCATATGATGGATATGCAATTGGCTGACGGGCAGGGCTCAAAGGGTTGTGGTAAATGGGTCTGCATTACTCCTCTTCAATGTTTTTATAAACTATTTGGATGTAGGAATAAAAGGTTTTTACAGCAAATTTGCCAATGACACTAATCTTGGAGGAACTGTGGACTCTGTTGAGGGTAGAAAGGCCTTACAGAGAGATCTGGACAGATGGGAGAGCTGGGCAATCACCAACCGCATGAACTTTAACAAGAACAACTGCCAGGTCCTACAACTGGGATGGGGCAACCCTGGCTATACGTACAGCAGGAGTTGACTCCATGATCCTTATGGGTCCATTCCAACTTGGGATATTCTATGATTCTATGATTCTGTGACTTGCTCCCTTCACCATGTCTGAGGCTGGTGATATACCCTTTTCATGGTTCTGCCCTCCCGGATCAGACCCTGGGGGACTGTGTCCATTAGTGCAGACATGGTCTTTGCTGGAATTGTCCTTGGCTCACAGTTCAGACCCCCTTGCTGGGCAGCCCCACTCTTGCCACTTGGCACATGGATTGACAGTACCCTTCCTTCTATTACACTCGCTACTCGTTCACCTTCAATCTTTCCTATCTCCTAGTCTTCAAAATCTAATATCTCCTTCCTATAAACCATTAAAGCTCCCCTTAAAAATGGTGAAATTGAAGCCAACATGTATTTTACTGGGACTAACACCACCTGACTGACATACTGTATACAATGAGATAGCAGCCTGGTTGGTAATTATGGATTTGTGGGCAGAATTTGGAGGATTTCCATCTTAATCGAGCTGCACCTCAAATTACATTGTGTGATTCATAAGTTCACAGAAAAGTATAGGCTGGAAGGGATTTCTGGAGATTTCCTTGTGCAGCCTTCTACTGAAAGCAAGGCCTTAAATCAGATTATCTAGGGCCCTAAGTTTGTCAATTTGAAGGTTCATTATTTACAGTGAGGGATATTCCACCACTTCTTCAGAACACTTGCTCTCTCGTTTATGCAGCCTTGAAAATTGTAATGAAAATGCAGCAGGCACTGACCACCTGTTAACACCATTCTGTTAAAGTGGAGTACTGAAGCATCATTTTACAAAGGCAAGAGCATGGTGATGTTTAAGCCTGTGGTGGCTCCTGGGTTCAAGACCATGAGATGCTTTCTCATGTGTGCTAAACCCACTCAGTTTTCTGAGGAAAACTTCCTGTCCATAAGTTGATGACAGCTGAAGATGTTCAGATTCTTGGAAGACAGGTTCATACAGCTACCACTGATAACATCAATCTTTCCTACCACCACCCGTCAACCAAATAAGACACTTGCAAAGAACTGCCATAAAATTCATGTGCTGCAAACATTTCACAAATCTCCTGTTAAATATCTCTCAGAAAATTTGATTGTAAACTGTTAGAATATAATTAGAGAAGTCATTGAGACTCGTATTATAAATTCTTACATTATGTTTTCTATTTCTAAAATCCAGATGGAAATGGGATAGTAAAGTAACATTGTTAAATTAACCTGAGACAAGTTTTCTCATAATGGTGCTACAGCTAAAGCCAAAATTCTTCCTGGGAAGTAATAAATAAATAAATAAATAAAATTCATTTGAATTTCACATTTGCAAAACAGAAAGCTGAAGTAAAATTACCCGTGGTATCATCATTACTTTGTAACATCTGAAAGCACTATGAATTTTTTATTCTTCCAGTCAAATCCCATTTTAACCTTATGAAGCTATATAGAATGGAGTAGTAGGGTTTGTTTCATTTAGAGCTCTTTCAATTTGTGTTCTGCTTAACCTACTGAACTCTAGTTAATTAAGACGTTCCTATAAACAATTAAGCTTCTTGTAGGATCGTTAAGAAGATATAAAAATTTATGATGTAATAAAGTGTAATAAAATGATAAAGTGGTTAGTACATCACAGTAGTTCATGTGCAGCAGTATAGTGTTAAAAGAGACAAGTATGCAGGTACTATGACCTAAATGTCCTGAAGAATTGTGGATGCCTATCACAGAAGAAATGTCACCATTGCTGCCCCAGAAATCTGCTGGTGATTTGTACCCTTACAGGATTTATCCTGCTCATATGGGAATCACCCATCTGGTTCCAGACACTTTTTTGCTCCTGATGTTATGCTATGTAGTGAACTTCTTATCGTAACACTTAAGGGGCAAGATAAGGGTTTTACTGACTACCTTTTCAAAAACTGGCCTCTACTATATCTGGAAAGAGGGATTCCAAGTGCTAATAAAAATCATTGTTTCTCTTGCCTTTGCTCTATTTTGTGTATAGAAAGTCTATTTTTTTCCTTACTCAATTCTCTCCTTAGGGAGAGGGCAAGTTATCTGAGTTAACTCCTAGCATTTTAGCCTATGTTGTTGGGTGTACTAAAGGAGATGAAACCTACTCTGTAAAAAGTGAATCATTTCAATAATGATGGGCAGCAAATAAGAATATCTTGCTCTTTTTGTTACATTCTCAGTCTAAACTTCTCTGGGCATTGTATAGCTAGTCTAGGAAGATTATAACTAGAAAAGTGGCCTTATGTGCATTTCAGAGACTGGGAAATTGATGTTCAGGGAAGCAACTTGAGCAGGACTGCAAAATGTAAGGCAACAATGGAGATGGGTAATGAATATTATGTTTTCAGTTTATATTATCAGGAAGATAATTGACATGGGCAGAGAAAAGTTGTATCTATGATGAACAGATTTCTGATTTTTTCCTAAAACACTGTTCTAGAAATAAGTTATTCTTGCCCCAAACTTTGTGTCTATCTGAGCAACTTAACACATACATGAAATGTCTAGAAACATCATCAACAACAAAAAAAAAAACATTATAAAACTCACCCAAAAAAGAGAGAGCAAAAGCAGAAAAGCTGACAATTCCTTTTTAACCATTACAGAGAATTGCTTATTTTTGTAGCCACTTTCCTGTAAAGTATACCTGCAGCAAGGTGGTAAATGAAGTTATACAGAACAAGAAGATATGATGCCCACCATTCATACAGACAGAAGTTTTGTACAAGTCTTTCTAGATGTACATAAATCTTGTATGGAGATACGTAGACACTGTAAACAATTTCATGGTATTCTTCCAAAATGGGGCTGAGATAATTCACCTCCAAATCTGTTGCTAACACAAAGCAGTCTGACTGTCTGGTTGCAAACAAGAGTTGCCAATGAGCATCTGATAGTTTTAATCCCTGTTCCATGAGAGTAGAGTGTTATTAGACATTTAAGATTTTCATACAATAAAATACAATGAGAAAGGGCTTCACTTTGGGGTGTGAATATAGCCCAATTCAGAAGGAAAGGGCGCTATGCTTCAGAATGGGTCATAGTCTGTTTAAGGCTTACTAGGCTTTGGAGCAGTCCTTAGCTGACTGTTTAATGTCTGGTTGGGGTAATCTCGTGTGACCACATCCAAGGGATATTAACATTTTCAAACCTGTGAGCCAGTAGAGTCATGAGAGGAAGACATAACCTCTTCCTGATTGAGTCAAACATTATGATATCCTGAGAGTGGCAAGGAAGAAGAAAAAAAAATATAAATCTGAATGGATCCCAAGTGTGTGTGAACATACAAGTTTCAGACTGTGGTTTTCCCACGGGAAAAGCCTTCCTCAGCACCTGTGAATGGTAAATTTCTATGAGGACTAAACGCTTGACCATGCCATTATGTAAGTATCAACTGAATACAAAGATAAACAAGAAAGTATTTTTATTTGATCTTGGGGCAATTATTTCCTTTATGTCACCTGTATCTTTCACTTGTATCTCTTTTGCCCAGAAAAGCTGTGGATGCTTCATCCCTGAGGGCATTCAACACCAGGTTGGATAAGGCCCTGGGGAACCTGATCTAGTGGGTGGCATCCCTGCCCATGGCAGTGGGGTTGGAATAAAATGACCTTGAAGGTCTTTTCCGACCCAAGCTGTTCCATGATTCTGTGATTCCATGACAGACCTTTGAAACAATATTATTTGTCTTGGATGCCCTAGTGCTTGGCTGTTTTCTTTTGCTTTTACCTCAGCTCAATTTGCATTAAAGATAATTTCAGACTAACCCATGGCAAACCCTGCATCACATCATTCCTACCAATGTGGCAGGCTTTAAAACCAGATACTGGGTCAGACTACCCACAGGACAGTAGATTGGAACTTCTCTGTGCTTTACTGACCACTTTGGGAATTGCTGATGAAAGGAAGGAAAAGGAAGACACAAGCAGGAGGAGGGACTTACAAAAAGAGTTTACCAGTAATGAATCAGGTAAATTTCCTGGAAGTAACTGAGTAATGAAAAATATGTCTCATCCTTCAGGGACAAAAGGAAGTTATAACATGGTTTAAAAGGTTTTTGTTGGTAAAATACAGGAAAAGACAGACAATCTAAAATAGTTATGAAGAGTTGGCCTTTGCTATCAATGAATTGAGATAATTTCTTTGCCAAAAATCTCTATGTAACTAAAAAAAAAAAATAAAGCTATAATGTCCTCAAGTCTTTTTAAAGCATTTTAAAGAATTAACTTAGCTGAAAACAAAGAAAAAAATATGTTTGTTGTGCGGAAGTTCTGACTTTTTTTTTTTTTTAAATATTATGAAACAACACAAAAATAACCCTTTATTTTACCACTAAATTATAACAATAGGATTATATTTCCACTTTCCCTTTTTAGTGTTTATTTTTTGTTATCCCACTTTTAAAGTAAAGAATAACATGGCAGTTCTGCCAGCTTTTAGAGAGACTCTAAGATCTGTAACATGTTTTGATTTTGTTTGTTTGTTTTGTTTTGTTTTGTTAGAGATCACCTTGGACTTCCCAAACCTGGATTTCTATCACTTGACAGTTTTAGACTGTGAGAAATGTAGAAACCATGCTCATTCTTATTTCAACATAGCTCTCCTCTTCTACTGCCATGTAGCTCACATTTAAAATCTAAGCTTTCTTCCTAGATTGAGCCCATTCAGCAACTTCAGGGTGAGGGAGGGATGGAATTTCTAATATATCCACAGGATTCTTCTTTCTCTCTATTTATTTGCTTCTTTTCTTGTATTTCACCTTTCTTTTACCTGACAACTTCACAAATTACCATGTAGAAATCACCACTCAGTCATTTGGAAAGAACTCACAGTCACATCATACATTTGGGTTTCATGACAGAGTATTCTCCATTTTTGGGTGGTCATTGTTTTTGTTGTTATTCTCATTTACAGCACACTAATGTATGTATTATAAAAATAGTGGAATCAGAAAACTTCCTTCACAAGACAAAAGTAACTCACATGGTGAGTCTCTGAGCATAAGCATTCATTGGGTATGAGGTTTTAAGATGGAAAGGAGTAATGGATTTGCCCTGTGTGATTAAATCTCCTAATGTATATTCTATCTAAACTTCAAGGAACTTAATCTCAAATGTATTTGAAAAAATGGCCTGGCTAAGTACCCGACTGGAGATGGAACCATATGCAGTTCATACTCTGAGGTACTCATAGAGGTACTAAGGAGTACTTGAATATGTACCCCTCATTGAACTGTGCTGATTGGCATGATGCAGAGGAAAAGACAGCAAAGATTGCTAGACAACTCTGAGACAAAGATCACTAGAGTGACCACCAGGAGAAGAAGGGAGGAGGACAACAAAAATATTCACAGGATACTTCTTTGGTAGAACAGATTGAGACGTTTAGATGTAGAGCTTAGGGATACGGTTTAGTGGGTTAGCGTTAGGTCAGAGGTTGGACCCGATGATCTTGAGGTCTCTTCCAACCTAGAAATTCTGTGATTCTGTGTGATTCTGTGAATGGTGTGAAATTGAGATAGTCCAAGAATGCATAATATATCAAAAAGATCTAAAAGACATGGCAGCTGTCTGATTTGAATTTTATCAGTGATCAGTTTGAGGGTATGATATAGAACTAGCATTTTTAATTTTCTCTTTGAAACAATACACTAGTAATTTCAGACAAGTTTAATCAAATTATTCTTTTTCTTCTCCCCCCCCCTTTTTTTTAAAGTCTCTGCAAAGTCTGAGATATTGAAACAAAAAGAAACAGAATGAGTGTTATAGTAGTTTTAGAGTGCTATGATGTATTTCACCTCAACACAGTCTATTCATCCAAATCCCTCAAAATATCTATAGTTTCACACTAATAATAACCTATTCCCCATTATGTACAGCAGTTCTAGAGAATGTTATGATACTCTATGCAGTTTTGGGCTTCAGCCTTAAAAATGGTAGTGGTAGGATTACCACTATCATACAGGGGTGCATGGTCAAAACTTGATAAGCTGAACTTTTGCCAACAGAATCACTTATTTGACACACTCAAAAAAAAAAAAAAAACACTTTGATGAATCTTCTCAAATACAGACATCCTACTTTGGCACCTCCAAACAGATAAAAACTGAACTTGCAGGCAACTATTCCTTTCAAGATGAGCGCAGCTCATTTCATCTGAGCAAAGAAAAACATAATAAAGATGAAGGAAGCAGGAATAGCAGCAACAACAATAAAACAGGACAGTAGATGCTAAGTGTAATAATATTGTTGTGGGTTTATGCCTTTTCTTGCCCACTCCAAAAATTTCAACATTTTAAATGGCAATTGTTAACATGCATTAACCCTGCACAGATTAGTCAAGTAATGCATGAGAAGACTAAGTTCTAGGCCATTTTTGATCAACTGAGTTAATTATGATTCTAGGTTATTAGAACCAAATAAGCATGTTACTTCCTGTTGGAAACACCTATTCTTTGATGATTACATTCAGTAAAGCACTACACCATATGCTAAACATTTGCGTTGAAATTCATTGATAAAAATCAGAAGGTTCTTAAATAAGAACCCTTATTTAAAGCAGCAGAAAATAATACTTTCATTCAAGGAGCAACTTCTGAAAGTACAATGCCAACACTTTAAAGAAAATCACTTCTGAACAGCAACCTGATTCAGTCATTTTAAAATCCAGGTGCTACAGTGCAATGAATTGTTCAGTCTACTGAATGTAGCTGTCAAAATTCTGGAAAAAAAAAATTAATATCAAAAATTCACATCACAGTCTCCAGGAAGTAATTTATAAGTCTGTGCTTTGAGAACTCATATGAAACATACATCTGACTAGTCTTGCTCTGCCATAAAATGTAAATACTCTAGATGAATGTACACAAAGTGTACTAAAAAATAAATAAATCAGAGCATTCTTTGCTCAGTGCAGTAGTAAAACAAAAATTCAGTAATAATATATAGCTGTATTAAGTTATCTACTTGGAATGTTAAGTGCTCAGGTACAAGAGAAAGTGGTGCCTCCAAGGTACAGGAGAAGGTGATGCCTCCATGATTATAACATTCACCTTTCTAGTTTCTGTACTTGTGAAACAGAGCCCTGTGGTTATCTCAGATTACTTTTACATTCTGATTTTGAACTCAACAACCTCACAGAAAAGCATTTATCAGAAAAATCTGATCACAATTTTAATGTATACTGGTTAAAAACAAGAAGTGGGATATCCATATGTGAGATTCCAAGTGCACTCCTTCTTTCTATTACTCAACAGGAAGACACCCTGGAAAATAGCTAGATGAGTCTTCCCTACCGTGGATAAGCAAAACCTCAGATGCTGATTCTACACAAAACCTGAAGTATGCCTGAACTTCAGAATTTTGTGAGGTTTAGTGATCCTTCCAAGAAATGTCAGTCTGGTTATATTGTGGGTGAAGATATTTTTCCAGGAATTAAAAGGAGTGAAAACAAGGATTGTCTCTAGACAATTGAGTACATAATACATCTGCAACCAACTACCATATGGGTGGCATTATGCTATTGTTAGGCAGGATGTACATACTATCAAGTATTATCAAGTGACACAGGACTGAATTATACTTACATTTCTGATTTTTTATTTTTTTTTCCAGGTATGTGAATGTTTTAAAAACTTCTCTGGCATTCTTTTCTGTTGAATTTGCTGAGCATTCACACTTGCAATAAGTCAGCAGTCTCAGGCAGAAATACACATAATCATGCACTAAGTAAGTAGAGATCAAGTCCATGTTTGAGGTACTAAGCTTCCAACCCGTGTCTCACAAATAATAAATAAAATAAAATAAAATAAAATAAAATAAAATAAAATAAAATAAAATAAAATAAAATAAAATAAAATAAAATAAAATAAAATAAAATAAAATAAAATAAAATAAAATAAAATTCATAAAGTATAATGCACTGATTGTCTGCTGGAAGGGGAGAATGAAGATTGTGCTTGCTTAGATGTCAGTAGCCTAGACCATGAGAAGAAATCTTTAATTTCTTCTGCAAGCATAGTCTTTCTGTTTTTGTTTGTTTGTTTGTTTGTTGTTTGTTTGTTTTTATTTTATCCCCATCTTAGGTATTCTCCTTTGCCATGTAATTTTTTATTCAGTTCTTCTTTCTCTCTCATATATATCCATATTGTCAAGGAAAATGAAATTGAATGCACAAAATATATTTTATATATTAATAATATTAAAATATTATAATAATATTAAAAAAAATATTTTACTTTTTCTTCCCACAAAAAAAAAATACACAAAAAGAAAGGCTTGCAAGTATGGTTTGATGCCTTACAAAACCTGGGGATTCTGATCCTTCTATTCTTTCTTCACCTACTTAAACACAGGGAAGAGACGTTCAACACACTGATCATGTGTGCATACTGTTACTGAGCCAAACAGGATACACTGCTTTCACTCTGATATTCAAGTTCTGAAAGGTTGACATTGATATGTCTGAATTTCCATTAGTCTCAGCAACTTATTGGCTGATGCTTATTTGTAATATAAACTCTGCTGTGCAACCATATGATAAACCTTTTGCCTTTCTGCTAAGGTCTGATAGAACCACATTACTTCTTGAAGGCTAGATTATATTTTTGAACTGTACACAAGCTGTTGAACTCCTGTGGCGTCTATTGCCCAAGTAATCGACCCTCATGTTTCCATCCTAGAAATCATTATAAAAAAACACATACTTGCACAGACCCAGAGTGCACCTACATACCTGCACAGATGAACAGGTATTACTTCTGTCTGTGTATTTACAGAGACTGAGAAAGATGGACAGAATAGAAAAGACAAACGCAGAACAGACATTTCTTACCATGTGCCACCCAGCCATGTTTACACTGATCACAGGTTCTCAGGTTAATCTTCCCTGGCTGAAAACATTCACATGTGCAATTTACCAGTGTACAGCGGATGGCCTGGAAAAAAGAAACAGAAAATACATATTAACATCTTTCTCCCCTCTTGTACAAATTTGTTGTGAGAGCTACAGGGGTATTGTACAGTAATAAACAGCCTTCTAACATTCAAAGTATTGCTCATTCTTTTAAGTAGGGATTAATTTTCTTTCAAAAACATATATCAGTATCCCTGAGCAAAGCTTACTCAATAACATATTCTGTTTTTCCATACAGACGAATACTTATCTAAAGTGTTTGAAAGAATTGCTCTATTTCCTCTAGGATAAAAAGAAAAGAAAAAAAAAAAGTGCACAGACAAGGATTCTCTAGGTGTTCCACAAATTTTCTGATTTTGAATCACTGGCCTGAAGGAAAATGTTACTAGTGATGTCTTCCCAAAACAGCACATCAGCTTAATTAAAATGAAGCATAAAACAAGGAAATGAAAACATATAAAAAGGAATACTTTTTCCTCTCCCACCATGGTATCCGAAGGTCATTCACAATTTTCCTTTAGGAGCTCTCATAATGTGCAACTCCATTACATCAGAAAGGAGTCATGGATGGATTTGATGTTTTCCTAAAACAGGGTAAAATTATAGTAGAAGAATAGGTCTGTCTCATAATACATCTTGTAACTTTACTTTTCTTCTTCAATTTTTGCCAATATCTGGGCCTAACACTTCACTTCTTAGCATTCTGCATTTGTCAATCATGTACCACAGAACCACAGAATATCACAAGTTGGAAGGGACCCACAAGGATCATTGAGTCCAACTCCTGGCTCCACACAGGACAACCTCAAAATCAGACCAAGTGTCTGAGAGCACTGTCCAAACAGTTCTTGAACTCCATCAGGCTCAGTGCCATGACCACTGCCCTTGGGAGCCTGTCCCAGTGCCCAACTACCCTCTGGGTGCAGAACCTTTCCTTAACACCCAGCCTGACCCTCCCCTGTCCCAGCTCCATGCCTTTCCCTCGGGTCCTGTCGCTGTCCCCAGAGAGCAGAGCTCAGCACCTGCCCCTCCACTCCCCTCGTGAGGGAGCTGCAAGCCACCACGAGGCCTCCCCTCAACCTGGGCTGAACAAACCAAGGGACCTCAGCTGCTTCTCACACTTTTTGGCCTATAGACCCTTCACCACTTCTGTAGCCCTCCTTTGGATGCTCTCTAATAGTTTATGTCCTTCTCATACCATGGTGCCCAAAATATATGTAATTCTCTCTTTTGCAAAAGAAGGAATTATTTCAAAGCAGTGAAGCTAAGATGGCAGTCACATGCAGAGATCTAAAATTTGTTTATATAAAACACCTCATTAAAATCTTCTCTCCCTTTCAAAAAAGATTTCAAAACCTACACAGGTTTACTTGAGAGAGGCTAACTATAGTCACAGAAAAGCAAATACAAATTGAATGGGACTTTTTTAATGTGTAACAGATTTACGTTTTTAAATAGTGTAGAAGAAGACCTCTGCACTTCAAACTGCTACTAATAAATCTACGGCACACATTTAGATGTAATTTGCATGGAGATTTCTGAGACATGGAGGCTTATTCTGATCATTCACAGATTAACAATCTACTGTAACTACCAGAGCTGCCAGGAAAAGATATCTCTATAGATTTAGATGCAATCAATGATTACACAGGGGCTAAGGTGGGGGAAGGGTCCTTAGCTCCTATGGCTGCAGACATACTGAAGCATTGTGAATTCCCTTGCATCTTCCAAACAATTAACACACCCCCATGCACACTCCATCAAAATCAAAAAACAGTTACCTTACCTATATCATCTTAAAGAAAATTACATTCAACATTAATTTGCCCAAGCTAGATTCCTTGGTTACTGACAATAGAAAACATCCAAAGTTATTTTGTTTTCTCTCTTATCTATCTGCATCACACAGCATTTAAAGCCATTTGTACTTCACCAATCCAATTAGAACCTGTTTCTCCAATAAATTTCTCATACAGGCATCCTTTTTTTTCCCTGTCTTAATAGTTCTTTTACTACCTTTTACTCTCAGAAACCTTGCAAGGGAAAAAATATCCTGCTCTATTATGCCTGACACTTCAGGGCCTCAGTCCCAATGTCACCTGTCCAATTACTCATTAGCTAGGTTATAAAACACTGCTGTATGTATGCGTGATTAAAAGAATTAGCAATATGAAATATAAGGGTACCAGAGTGCTGACCGTGCAAGAATAATATATGTGTTTGTGGGATATGAGGAAAAAATTCTCCAGAAAGGTCCTGTTTCGTGTTCAATAGTTTATTGATTCAATAATATATCAGGTCTCCACTGGTCAGTAATGGTGTTCTTTCTCTAATATGTTCATTAATTAATGAACTCTGTAAGTAATTGTACTGCAAAAAGAAAGAAGGCCTTACAAAAAAGGATTTTTATGTTACCATAAAAGGATTTCTCCACGGTTTGAATTTCTCCACCAGTGTGACAAGTATTTGCTGTACAGTATGTATAGTGTGAGTAATATCCTTACAGCATATGTACACATACTAGATGAAATTGTGTCATTTGGTAGAGTTTCTTTATTAAAGCTCATCCTCATCAGTATTTCCATTAGACCTCTACTTTTTTTATTATTTTTTTTTTCTTCCTTAGAGGTCAACAGGTTGCCTGTAAAAATTGGATTCAGCTTGAACCTGAAATACAATGTTTCAGGCTAAGAGTGAATTTTATTACACACATTCAAAAATGATCTATTTAGCCATTATAAATTATGCGATGGGGGAAAAAGAAGTCCAGAGGTTTCACGTTTCTTTTCCCAGAGTTAAAGAGGGTATTGATAGTGTAAAGTGTTGAAGGGCACTGAGAAACTAGTAAGCTTTCTGTCTTTTATACATACCCTCCAAAAATTCATCCAAACTGTACAGAAACATGAAAAAATCTACTTGTTCCTCAGATAACTAAATCCAAGAAGTCTTGTATCCAAGAGTTTTGTATTTTTACTAAGCAATATGGATTGGCATGAGAAACTCTGAAGACAAATAGCATGGCTCAGGCTTCAGCCTGGCCTTACTTGGCTGCTTTTCCTACAAAACAGATGTTGATGCCAGGTTGTAAACTGGTATCAATACTTTCTCAGCCCATCATGGAAAATCCCATGCATACTTCTCAGTGATGAGGATAACTCCGCAAACTGCAAGATGCTCATTTGGGACTGAAGAAACACGTATTCTATTCCATATTCCTATATGGTTTTAGGCAAATCACTCTGTAAGCCTGGTACCACATTCCCTAAACAATAACATGATGCAATGACAGTAAATTGCTGCTGTCAATGTAAATGCAACATAAGTGATGGAGGCTCTTGAAAATCTCAAGTAGACTTATTTCAAAGATTCGTTTTTCCACTTTACTCGGTTAATCCAGATCACTACCTCAGATCACTACAATCCAATACCAAACCAGTGTAACCCTGTGGAGAGAAGATTCCAGTGTGTGACAAGTGTATGTTCCTACACACACAGAGTGTAGGAACAGAGTGTGCATGAATGAATACATGGACCTTCACAAATGCAACCAACATATGTATGAGACTTGCAAGGATGTATATCTGAATTATTAACAATATCTTTTTTTTTTTTTTTTTTCTCCCCAATAGCATTTAATTAACACATATGAAGCACTAAGAGCACAACAGGATCAGGAATGACCCAGAATAGAATGGGAAGATGAAAGTATTGTGGATTCATCTAAGAATTCAAGGCTTTTATGCTGTGCCTCCAATCCCCAGCGGCAGCATTTTAAAGAAGAGAGAGAATAAAAGTCCAGTAGCTGGTGTGCTTGTAGGTAGCAGCATGGATTGGCATTAACTGTGATTGGACATCTGTTACTCCTTAATTTGAAAGGGGTGGGGTCTGGAGGGTTGCAGAGATCTGGAGAAATTCTGCAGCAGCTAAACATTGTAGCCATTGTTCAACCCTGTTAGAAAGTAGGTATAAAAATTCAAGGGTGTAGCAAAGCTAAACTTTTGCCAGAAAAGTGCTTCTGAAAGAGTACTGCTAGGCTTTCCAGAAGCCACCCAGCATTAATTCTACTTTTGTAATGTGTCACTAAAAAGTGCATGTAACAGGGCACTATGTGTACGACACTATGGTTTAGGGATGGAAACAGAAATTTTTTCTGACTAAGCCTTTTCTCAGAAACTCCTCCAAGAAAGTCAGACAGAAGGAAAAGTAAAGAAACCAAAAACCTTGAATAGAGAAACAGCAGAATCATCATATGCAGGCTCCCCACATTCAAGGGGATAGGAAACCATGTATTCAGAGGACAGCTTGCACACTAAAGCCCTTAGCCTACCTCTAAAACATGGTTTCCTGTAGCAGCTTGAAAGGTGCCATGGCGTTCTTCCACACTAACAACCTGCAGATAATAGCAGTTCTCAGATATCTTTATACATCCCTTCCATGGAGCTCCTCTCATAACACTTCTTTCTTGCATGTATACCAAAAATACAGTGGCCTTTGAGGATATTTTATAATAGCAGTGGATGAAATGGATTGGATTGCAATAGAATTGTTTTAAACGATTTAAACAACTGATTCCTTAAATCTTAAATTAATGCTATTAAGGTTTAAAAACAAAATACCATACACTAAAATAAATTAAAGGTTTTATCACAGAATCACAGAACTGTAGGGGTTGGGAGGGACCTCGAAAGATCATTGGGTCCAACCCCCCTGCCAAAGCAGGTTCCTCAGAGCAGGCTGCCCAGGTAGGCATCCAGACAGGCCTTGAATATCTCCAGAGAAGGAGACTCCACAACCTCCCTAGGCAGCCTGTTCCATGTTCCATCACCCTTGCCATGAAGAAGTTCTTTTGCATGTCAGTGCGGAACTTCCTGTGCTCTAACTTGCAGCCATTGCCCCTTGTCCTATCCCCACAAACCACTGAGAAGAGGTTGGCTACATCCTTCTGTCCCCCACCCCTCAGATATTTATATACACTGAGGAGATCCCCTCTCAGTCTTCTTTTCTCCAGGCTGAACAGACCCAGGTCTCTCAACCTTTCCTCATAGGGAAGATGTTCCAGGCCCCGTATCATCTTTGTGGCCCTCCGCTGGACTCTTTCCAGGTGATCCCTGTCTTTCTTCTACCAGGGAGCCCAGAACTGGACACAGTACTGCAGGTGAGGCCTGAGCAGGGCAGAGTAGAGTGGGAGGATCACCTCCCTTGACCTGCTGGCCCCGCTCCTTTTAATGCACACCAGGATCCCATTAGCCCTCTTGGCCACCAGGGCATGGTGCTGGCTCATGGTCAACCTGTTATCCACCAGGACCCCCAGATCCTTCTCCTCAGAGCTCCTCTCCAGCAGGTCATCCCCCAGCGTGTACTGATACTTCGGGTTGTTCCTTCCCAGCTGCAGGACTCTACACTTGCTCTTATTAAATCTCATTTGGTTTCTTCCTGCCCATCTCTCCAGCTAGTCCAGGTCTCACTGAATAGCAACACTGCCTTCTGGCATGTCAGCCACTCCTCCCAGCTTTGTGTCATTGGCTTACTTGTTGAGGGTAGACACTATTCCCTAATCAAGGTTGTCGATGAAGGTGTTGAACAAGACCAGACCCAGCACAGACCCCTGGGGAACACCACTAGTCACAGGCCTCTAGCCAGACTCTGCTCTGCCGATCAACACCCTCTGAGCTCGGCCAGTCAGCCAGTTCTCAACCCACCTTGCTGTTCACTCCTCTCTCCCACATTTTCTCAGCTTTGCTAGTAGGATGTCTTGGGAGACAGTATCAAAAGCCTTGCTAAAGTCAAGGTAGATGACATCCACCGCTCTCCCCTAATCTACCCAGCTGGTGCTGCCATCATAGAAGGCAACGAGGTTGGTCAAGCACAACTTCCCCTTGGTGAATCCATGTTGACTGCTCCTCATAACCTTCTTCTGTTCCAATTGCTTGGAGATGGCATCCAGAACAAGCTGCTCCAATACCTTTCCTGGGACAGAGGTGAGACTGACTGATCTGTAGTTTCCCAAATCCTCCTTCCTCCCCTTCTTGAAGACCGGAGTGATATTGGCTATCCTCCAGTCTTCAGGCACCTCACCCGTTCCCCAGGACCTTTCAAAGATGATAGGGAGCGGTTAGGCGATCACATCTGCCAGCTCTTTTAGCGCACACAGATGCATCCCATCAGGACCCATGGATTTGTGTGCGTTGAGCCCACTCAGATGCTCCCAAACCACTCACACATCCACCAGGGGGGAGCCCTCCATTTCCCAGACCTATTGCCAGGGGCGAGGAGTCCAGGGGGAGTGTCCTTGAAGCAAAGAAGGCATTCAGTATCTCTGCCTTCTCAGCATCTCCTGTGACCAGGACACCCCCCTCATTCAACAAGGGACCCACATTACCCCCAGTCTTCCTCTTGCTGTTTACATACTTGAAAAAACCCTTCTTATTATCCTTTATCTCTTTTGCAAGCCTCATCTCTAAGTGGGCTTTAGCCTTCCTCATCACTTCCCTGCAGGCCCTGACAACACATCTATACTCCTTCCAAGAGGACAGGTTCTTTTTCCACATTTCATAGACCTTCCTCTTCCTTTTGATCTTATTGATGAGCTCCTTGCTCATACACGCAGGTTTCCTGCCCGCCTTCCCCAGTTTCCTATTCTTTGGGATGCACCGATCTTGAGCATGGAAGAAGTGCTGCTTAAATGTAGCCCAGCTCCCACATGCACCCTTGCCTTCTAGCAACCTATCCCATGAGATACTCCCAAGCAAGTCCCAGAAGAGGTCGAAGTTGGCTCTTTGGAAGTCCAGGATAGCAATCCTGCTTTTAGCCTTACTTCCTTTGCCTAGTTCCATCTTGAACTCCACCATCTCATGGTCGCTGCATCCCAAGCTGCCCCCAACCTTCACATCCCTAACAAGGCCATCCCTGTTGGTAAGAACGAGGTCCAGGAGCACCCCCTGCCTCGTCAGCTCCTCCACCACCTGTGTCAGAAAATTGTCCTCAGCACATTGTAGGAACCATTTGGACCGCTCGTGCCTGGCCAAGTTGCTTACCCAGCAGATGTCTGGGTAATTGAAGTCCCCCCATGAGGACCAGCTCTCATGATCATGAGCAGCTGCTCGTAGAAGGCCTCATCAGCTTCCTCCTCCTGATCTGGAGACCTATATTAGACCCCCACCACCATGTCTCCCATACCAGCCCACCCCTTAATTCTTACCCACAAGCTCTCCACTTGTCCTTCACCCTCCCCCAGCTGGAGCTGGGTACACTCTAATTGCTCCCTCACATAAAGAGCAACCCCACCCCCTCGCTTCCCCAGCCTGTCTTTCCTAAAGAGGACATAGCCCTCAATAACAGCATTCCAGTCATGCGAGCTGTCCCACCACACCTCAGTGATCGCAACAAGATCGTGGCCCCATTACCGAACACAGATCTCGAGCTCATCCTGTTTATTTCCCATGCTCCGTGCATTGGTGTACAGGCACTTTAGGGAAGCAGCAGGTGCAGTTACCCCTGGGGGGATGCAAGAAGAAGATACTGGACGGGGGATCGGGAATGCTACCTTCTCTGAGGAGCCCTCAGACAATCCTATGGGAGAACTCAGAAGTTTTTCCCTGTCTTCAACAGTAACAGTAGTGACGACTTCCCCCAGCCCTTCTCTGTCACCTTTAGCTCCCCACCCTTCCCCCAACAAACCTAGTTTAAAGCCCTGGTAATCAGCCCAGAGAGCTTGCTCCCCAACACACTTGCGCCCCACTTGTTCAGTTGGTGTCTGTCCGTAGCCCACATAACCAGCCTCTCAATGGATGACCCAAGATCAAAATACCCAAATCCCTGGGCCAGACACCACCCCCTCAGCCAGTCATTTACCTGTTCTGTTCTGCTCCTTCTATCTGCATCCCAGTCACCCAGTGGGAGGACAGAGGAGAACACTACCTGCACCCCCGATCCCCTCAACAAGCTCCCCAAAGGTTTTGCAAAGGATGCAAAGTCCTTTTTAATATTCTTTGTTTTTCTAATAGCAGCTTCCCGGGATCCAACCTGAACGACTACAAGAGGATAATAGCCCTCTGGTTTAATGAGTCATGGCAGAGCCTTCCTAACGTCTCTGACACGTGCCCCTGGAATACAGCACACTTCTCTGGCTAGGTTATTTGGGCGGCACATAGGAGCCTCAGTGCCCCTCAGCAAGGAGTCCCCAATCATCAGGACTCTCCACTCTTTTTTTGTGGCACAGGTTACAATAATAATAATTTATAATTGACAATGAAGCATTCAGAAATATTCTGCTGCTCTGTTTGAGATCTTCTTCCTGAAGAATGCAATCCATAAAGAAAGGAACATTGAATACTATTAAATCATGTAGCCTGCTACACCTATGCATAAATTAATATGGATAATATTAATATATGTTATTCCTGACTTCTGTGGGTTTCCCCCAGACCAAGGATATTCATTAGTTTGGGTGATTTAATTATATAAGAAGTAAATATTATTCACATATTAATAGAAACAACCAATAGCAGTAATGGAAAAATCAATCTGTCTGGCTGTTTTGCAGAGTTTCCACGAGATAGGAAGCAGTAAGCTATCATGAAAAGGATCACAGCAAGGGAGAAGGAGGAGCACGTATAAAGAAGAGGCATGATTCCTCCTCTGGAGTTTTGCAAGTTACCACAAAAGACAGAGAAAGTTAAAAATGATGCAATACTTTGGAGAGACTTACTTTTACAACTTAGTTAATTCTGAATTTTAATGGCTGGTCTAACAAATAATTATAATAATAGCCTTATTTTATTTTGTGACAAGGCTCCTACAATGCTGTGAAGCTAAATATCTTACTGAAGTCTCATTCACATTCCATACAGTTGGCAGAGTAACAGATTCTTGCTCTTGATGTCCTTTCCTTGTTTTCCTGCTGTGCAAAATGTATCTAAGAAATGTCTCACATCAATCCATGATACAAGGGACTGCTGTGCACCTGAACAGACGGTGCAGTCAACTCTACTAACTTTATTTGCATGGAAGTTCCATCTACCTGATGGAACTATCCTAAATGCCTATCCTAAAGCAGATGCCTGTCCAGATCCCTATCCTAAAGCATCTGCCACACGTGTTTTATTGAGCCCACACAATCCAAGTCCACTGCCACCAATCACAGGAGCGCAAGAGTGAGGATGATTTGGTTCCATGTTGGTGAAAACTTTTTAATGAGAATCCAGCAGATTGATGCGTAAGTGCAGTTTCTTACTGCTTCATTAAAATCAGTAAGACTCCACATGAGCATGCACTCTGCACAAATGTATTAGTTTAGTATTAGTGATAGGGTTTTGAAACATAAACATATATACATAGATTTAAAATTTAATTTTTGTGTAGTGTGGTAATTCATGAGGCCTATAACTTTTACTAACAAGTGCAAGAGCTCTACATACTTAATTGACAGAATAAATTGTTTTATTTATTGTTTAAAAATTTAAAATGTCTAGTCATTTGTCAAAAGCTGATTTCAGTGAAATGAAAGTAATTATTGGGAAAGTAAAGTGCACTGCTTGCAGCTTATCTCTCAACTTTAAGAAAAGAAATGTGATAAATGCAACCTTTTATTTCTAAACTCTGTTTACTTTTCAATTGTCTATTGCAAATACCCAATATCTAATTTTGAACTAATATTTTATTGAAAGTAAATAACATTGTTATTGGGAGAATAATTTGAAGACATATAGCAGTTGATTTTGAAACATCATGGCATAAAAAAATAATCATGCAAAGTTAATGAACAGGAGAATGATGAGAGACAGAGACACATTCTTTTGTTGCTGTATGTGACTCCTGAGAAAAAATATATGAAGCAGCAGACAACAGCTAAGTCTTGCACGTAGTCTGACATTTTTTCTATAGAGCATCTTCTTTGTCATGACAATTTTTCTTACCATTTCTTGGTTATAAATTGAAGAAGATAAAGTTTGTCTATATAGGTCTATACTGTATCTCAGTACAGGATTGTACCTTACTACAAATTTAAGTTGATTTTTTTTATATAGTTTTTGATGACACTTATATGCTCTTAAACAGCACTTAGAATATCTGTGACCTCCCTTCTTTACTCCTGTAGAAATCCAAGAAAAAACAAACAAAAACTATCTTCTTTCATCAGTTATGTATTGTTTTTAAAAACACCACGGCATTTTTTATTTTTTTTTTTATTTTTTTTTTTTGCTGTTAATAGCAAAGTTCCCAAGGAATTCATAGTGTATTTAATAGCTGGCAACTCCGAAGTACAACAGAGTTTGTTTTATATTAACACCAAAAGGAGGATTAGTTGCATACTGGCATCATTTAGGAAATGCCCAAGTTTACCCTCCCCTAGTAAGCTTGGCATCATAGGGAATTTTTTTGTGCTTTATAGACCACCACAACACCTAAGTGAAAAGATAACCAAAGCTTGGATGTGGGCAATAAAAAAATATACTTCAAGCTGGATATTATGACTGTTTTTTATATTTGGGACCACAAACTTGTGTTCTTATTGAATTGCTGGCACATTTGACAGGATTTGGAAAAATAACTACAGATGTTGTGGGCTGCCAATACATTCATATTTCATTGCTGGCAGATAATTGCACCTACAAAGTTATGAGGCAATCACGATGTGTCAGACTTGGGTAAATTTCACTAATCATTTAAACCTGTTAGCATTAAAAAATCTGTGCTTCGGAATGTTTAAGTGTTGAAAAACTGTGCTGGTTTGGAGTCTACATAAATCAGTGTATTAGATCCTAAAGTTAATTTCAGAGAGAAAAAATTCCTTCTCAGGAAAACACATATAAAAGAGAAAAAAGAAAAAGAAAAAGAAAATTAAAAAGAAAGAGAAAGAGAAAGAGAAAAGAGAAAAGAGAAAGAGAAAGAGAAAGAGAAAGAGAAAGAGAAAGAGAAAGAGAAAGAGAAGAGAAAGAGAAAGAGAAAGAGAAAGAGGAAAGAGAAAGAGAAAGAGAATAGAGAAAGAGAAAGAGAAAGGAAGGAAGGAAGGAAGGAAGGAAGGAAGGAAGGAAGGAAGGAAGGAAGGAAGGAAGGAAGAAGGAAGGAAGGAAGGAAGGAAGGAAGGAAGGAAGGAAGAGAAAGAAAGAAAAAGAAAGAAAGAAAGAAAGAAAGAAAGAAAGAAAGAAGAAAGAAAGAAAGAAAGAAAGAAAGAAAGAAAGAAAGAAAGAAAGAAAGAAAGAAAGAAAGAAAGAAAGAAAGAAAGAAAGAAAGAAAGAAAGAAAGAGAAAACTCATGTAAAATGATATAAGCAGAGAGACCGAAATCAGTACATCTTTCCTAATTAATTGGGGTAGGAAATGTGTGCCATACACTTTCTACAGGGTATACATGCAGCAGTATTTCTCTCTGTAGAAAGACCTAATGTCTTCGTCATGAAATTCTGATACAATTACACTTTTAAAGTCATCTACAATTTTACATGGATAATTTTGCAGCAAAACACTGGGAAGAAAGAACAACTCAACTCTGATCCTGTGCCTGCCACTCCCACAGAGGCACTGTATTGATTAAGTCACTTAACCACTCAATTTCAAACTTCCCAATCTGTAAAAAAAGGGGAATGGTATTAGATACCATTTTCAGAGGTAAGATTAAGAAACTGCTCACACAACACAATGAAGTATGAGGATAGATAGTAAGGCAGAAGTTTGAAGCATATCATTTCGTCTCTTTGCACACAAAAAATATATATATATATTTTTAAATTATACAACTTTAGAAAAAAATTAATCTTCAAAAAGGAATAATTAAAAAAAAAAGAATTACTTTGAAGGGCCTAGAGAAAACAATCTTCATTGATAGATGACCATTTTAACATGAATAATTATTAGCTAATAATGTGTTGCTCAAAACAAAAAAGAGTACTTGGGAATATGCTTATAATCTGAGCAGTTTTAAACACCCATACAGTGCAATGAGGCTTCTCATTTCTCCCCCATTTGAAATAGTCAAATAGCTTCTGAGTTGCTGACTGCATTGCAGTATTTTATTAGCAATTTTACATCACACTAGATTAGTATTGTTTCTTACTTGTATTTATTTTCACTAATACAATTTGAAAGGTACTAATATTGTTATATTTCTCTGTGGCATTCATGAAAACAGTTACTATACAATATGAAGGGAAAGATCCTAACAAGATAGAAAGCTATTAATAGGATAAAACATTTTTTCATGGAATAAGAACAACTAACCTTCAAGCATTTATAGAAACATTTTCAGTTCTTCTTGAGAAAGTTGTAAGAAATGAATGGAGACTAAGAAAAGAAGTGAAAATCAATCAATCAATCAAACAACAACTACATGACATTTGTAATCATAGAATCATAGAATCAATTTTGTTGGAAAAGACCTCTAAGGTCATTTTTTTGCTGTTAATAGCAAAGTTCCCAGTGAATTCATAGTATATTTAATAGCTGGCAAATCTGAAGTACAACAGAGTTTGTTTCATATTACACCAAAGGAGGATTAGTTGCATATTTGCATTTAGGAAATGCCCAAGTTGACCCTCCCTAGTAAGTCTCCCCTAATTTAGTCAAACTTTAACCTGGCACTGCCAAGTCCAACATTAAATCATGTCACTAAGCATGACATCCTACATCTACATGATTTCTGAAGACCTCCAGGTATGATGACTCAACTATTTCCTTGGGTAGCCTGTTCCATGCCACACAACCCTTTCAGTGAAAAAATTTCTCCTAATATCTAACCTAAACCTCCTCTGGTGCAACTTAAGGGCATGTCCTCTTGTCTTATCAATTGGTGGTTGGGAGAAGAGACTGATTCCCATTTTGCTATAGCCGTCTTCAAGGTAATTGTAGAGTATGATGAGGTCTCCCCTGAGCACCATTTTCTGCAGGCTAAACAGCCCCAGCTTCCTCAGCTGCTCTCATAAGACTCCAGGCCTTTCACCAGCTTGGTTGCCCTTCTTTGGACAAACTCCAGCACCTTAATGTCCTTCTTGTAGTGAGGGGCCCAAAACTTAACACAGTATTCAGGGAGCGGCCCCATCAGAGCTGAGTGTAGGGAGACAATCACTTCCTAGTCCTGCTGACCATGCTATTTCTGATACAAGCCAGCATGCTGTTGGCCTTCTTGGCACCTGAGACACTGCTGGCTCATATTCAGCTGGCTATCTATCAACCAGCATCCCCTGGTCCCTTTCCACTGATCCTTTCCAGCTGCTCTGCCCTCAGCCTGTAGTGCTGCATACGGTTGCTGTGCTCCAGGTACAGGACCCAGCACTTTGCCTTGTTGAATTTCATACACTTGACCTCAGCCCATTAGTCCAACTTATCCAGATCCCTTTGCAGAGCCCTCCTGCCCTCAAGCAGTACAACACTTGTGCTTGACTTGGTGTTGCCTGCAAACTTACTGAGGGTGCACTTGCTACCTTGTCCAGATCGCTAATAAAAATATTGAAAAGAACTGGCCCCAGTATGGAGCCTGTGAAACACCATTTGTGTGGCTTCCAGTTGGATATATTTGTATTCACAACTCTTTGGATGTGGCCACCTAGCTGGATTTCATTTAAGTTAAGAATCACTATTAACTTCTTCTTCTAGTACTTCCAAAACTGGAAATCTGTACCAGCGAATGCTACATAGACTTTTAAAGAGAAACAAACATAGCTCAGAATAGTTCTATCTTTTTCCTGCAACTTTCTGCAAGCCACATACTCCTGATCCTACTCACTCAGCTCATAGTACTGCCACCAGGATATTCTACAAAGACTGTGGGTACAATATCACCCTAGATTTATATAGCATGTAATACAAGCGTAAGATTTCAGAAATCAAAAGCAAAGTTCTTTGCC
>NC_089017.1:30275939-30350221 GCF_963932015.1 Anas acuta
TAGGCTCTACTCTGTTTTGCTTTTCACTTTTTTTTTTTTTTTTGCTTGTTTGTTTTTAGTGCCTATCCCATGCCTCTTGATTCTGTAAATACCGCAATCTCACTGTTTACATAAACTTACATTTATACTTCAAATCAACAATTGAAAATGATTTTGTCACAAAATTCAATAAATGTTTCTGAATTCTAAGTACAATACAAGAAATTATATCAGAATTTCACTTTCTGAAGTTTCTGCACTCTAACATGTTTGCTGATGTGAACATCATCAAAATTACCAGAGCAGCCAGCCTTATACTTAGTAATTAATTTTAAAACTGACTTGTGAGAGCAGTTTACATTTATCTAGCATTTCTTTGAGTGTAACGCTGCATATTCACTGGTTTGTAACACCTAGCTTCTTAGAAATACAAACTGCCTGTCTTTGCAAAGTAGCTGTTGTGTGTTTTGTTGATTAGACAGTGAAGTGAAAGATTTGCAGTTCTTTTACTAAGGAATAGCAAGTTCACAGTTCAAAAGAATAACAATTAAAATCACTAGACTCCCAGGCTTTATTCTCCAAACAGAGAAAGTTGATATTATAAGGAAAAGTATAAATCAGTGTCAATGATTCCTAGCAGACAATCACCAATGGGAAATCAGTGGCCTAATGAAAACTTTAAAAACTGTGATGGGGAAAGTCTTTCTTGTATGAACTTGAAGCATGCTTTTTGGGGAGACGAGATTAGAACCCTTGGAATTACACATGAGCTTAAAATTTTCATTTCCCTCTTTGCTGGGCTGTGATATGTGTATATCTCATGGATATAATCCTGTTCTCTGGAGACGGTTGTTTTTAGCAATTAAATTATTCTTTAAAAAAAAGTTGTTAATGACTGTGGAATCACTTCTTCCCATTATAATTCATAAAAGGAGGCTTGTCTTGACTAAATTTGAAATGACTCCTCATTCAGAATTAAGGGGTTTGGTAAAATGTGAGCAGAAGGCTGCTGTACTAGGGTTACCATCAAAGGGTACTGCATTTAAGGCATATACATGTATGTGTGGTAAGTATCTTACCCATTCCTAAGAGCAAATGAGATCTACAAAATGCTGGAAGGGAAGAGAGTGAGAAATATGTATGACAGAAGGTCTAGAAGTGTAAACATTCTTCACTGTAACAAAATTCACTTCCAAAGAACAGAAGATAAATGCTGTATCACTTATGGCTCTGGCTGATGCAGTAAGTACATGCTTAGTCAGCAAGTCTCTATCGAAAGCATATGGGAGGTTACACACTCATCCTCTGAAATTATCTTCACCACTGTGCATCATAATTAAGGTAACAACCTTGTCACAGTGGTTTCTGTCTGTCTGAGGTTGGGCATAGGAGATATGCCCTAAAAAGCAGAATCTGGATTTCCTAATGCATGTACTACGCTAAAACTTCACTAGAAGGGAAGATAAATATCTAAGACTTCAGAACCAGTGTGGGGATAAACAACAGAAAATACATGCCAGACTAAGACTCTTTTAGGGTGCAAAGCAAAACATTTAGTTACACTTCTAAATGATGCAATATATAGCAGTGAGGTTATGTTCCTCTTCCTGAGCTACCACTATCATTTAATTCCAAGATTTGACAAAAGAATGACAGAAATTTTGATTGACTTGAAATGCTACTGCTACAGTTTATGTATTGTTACATGCCAAAGTGAACAATGCATATTTTTAACAATTTGAATGAAGATACTAAAATCTATTGTACTAAATGGATTTAAAATGATTACACATGAAATAACTAAGTACAAAGGTTTTACCTTACAAATGCATTCCAGATCTCTCACAGTGAACCTCATTAGCTTTATCTTGACACTTTCAAATTTCTCGTGTTGATTTTAATTTGTGACTCAGTTTTGGAAAGCATACAGGGACACATGTACAGTGGATCTTGACATTAGCTAACTTTCTTCTTCCTTATTATACGTTTTCATAATGTTATGTGTAACATTTGATCGTGTGTGGACAGAAAATAAAGCAACCAAATCAGAACCCACATGGTTGTGGCTTAAGGGGCCACAATTGAGATGAAGAAATACAAATTGCTAACAGTGAAGCTGGAATAAGCTTTATGCTGGCTTTACATCTCCTTGTTAAATGCATGAGTTACAATTAATAAACAATTAATGTTAACAGAAAACCTAAAAATAAAGGAATCCAGTTGCTTGAACTGTATGCATCAAACCTGATTCAGGCCACTGACTGTTTAAAACAAATCCTGCCTCAAGGGAGAATGGATACCCCTAAGCAGAGGGGAATAGCAGTGCCTTAAAACTTGTTAAAACCATCTGAGTACTGTGATTGTCGGGGTGAGGGTGATGTTCCCACTCCCAGGAATTTAGACATGAGCTACAGTAGTGTCTATCACAGACCAGAATGACCCCAAGCACCTGCCGTTCAGTGAGTAGCAGCAGAAAGATGGGAGGCAGGAAGCAGACAGCACTGAAGGGAGAACAGAAACAAATTCTTTAGAAACAGCTTCTTTGCAGTTCACATGTTTATCTGATGGTGCTCTGCATATTCTTCATCTATTTAAAATGTAAGAAGCAGGACACAAGGAGAAAAACATTTGAAGCGCAAGACCAGGGATAAGACTAACAAAATGTAAAATGCTTGCTACACGGTAGCATTGTTCATTCGTGTGTCACCAGTCCTATAAATACCATTGCCTCCTGTGTGTACCTACGTATTTATTGCTATGTTTGGAAAGAAATCTGCTGTGCAGATAACATTTCTACAGTTTTACATAATTTGCATTCATTTGTACAATGTCCCAAGATTTCCATGTAATCAAATTATTCATACATTTGTAGTGGACTGTAGTCAACCAGTTACCACAGTCTGCCAGTTACCTGCCCCTAAGCAACAGATTTAAGGCAGGTAGTCAAGAGCTGCTATATTTCTTGCTTCTGACTATATGAATTTATAATGATTTTCTCTCATAGTTCATGGTAATTGTAGCTGGATTGGGCCAAATGACTACCAAGATGTTTTTTAGAGATCAATATGCCCTCTTCTGGTTTTGCATTTTGAGAGGGAGATGATAACAGGTGATTCATTAGGAAAGCATGTTCATATGGACAAACAGGAATTTTCATATTTAACTAAAGAATCATTTTTTTCTCCTAATCTATTTTCTTATAATAGCTTATTTTCATCTACATGTATTTATTTAAAATCAGTCAAGAAGATCTCAGATATTAGACTAGACCCGAGGGAAAACTAGCAGTCCAATAACATAGTTTTGTTTTGCTTGGACTTTCCATTGCTTTTGGTCTTACGCAGTGACAGGAGCTGTCACAGGTCTGACTTTGATACTATCCACTTCACTCACAGTACTAGGTGAATTAATACCTTGAAATGCATGCTAAAATATTAGCTCTGGACACTGAAATCTTGTTTATCTACAGATTTCAAACAGATTGGGCAGTGGCTGTTATGGCTTTGCTGAAAAAAAAAAAAAATAAAATGTTCCTGTATCTCAGGGCTGGAATAAGGAAAATCATACTCCAAGCCTATTCAAACTTTCATAATTCTTCAGAAAGTGAAGAAAAAGCATACCAATGAATGATTTTTTTTACTTTTTTTTTTTATTGTTAAGAAAATAAGCTGTGTCAATACATAAAACTCATCCACTCAGACACATACAGATTCAGCACAGGACATGAGCTAAAACAGATGTTCCAGGAACAAACAGGCTGTCCCATCTAGAAGAATGTATTCTAATATGATGCATTAAAGAAAAGCAACTTTTGCCATTTGGCAGCCTGCATTGTATTTGAACCCACTTTTATTCTCAATTATTTTGATAACAAAGGAATAAACATAGTGCTTATTTGTACTATGTATTTATCTGATCCTGACTGTCCATTTTTATTTGCCAGTGTTCAGCACCCTTAAATAAAAAGCAAAACACATCTTCATAGAGAAAGAAGTCAATTGAATCCATTTAGTGCATTCCCAGCTTCTTTTTATAAGGTATCTCCCAACTTTATCTAGAAGAATACTTTATTCAGTGCATGTTTAAAATTTAGTTCAGTTTGCCTTCTGCCAGACTGGTGTTAGATCACACTAGGTCTAGCATCAGTTACAGTAATCCTGCTGCTACTCAGTACATAAAATGCTAAGCACGGGCTCTGTAAACAAGAATGCACTTTCTCTGCAAAGACGAGTCCACAGGCTTTAATCCAGCATGTATACTTAGGCGCACATGCTGTGCTCATGCTAAACCCTGTATTTATTCCTGTCATAGCACCCAGCAGTCCATTAATGGACAAAACTTGCTTTGGTCACCATTTAACATGTAAATGCTTTGCAGCAAATATATATACTGTGCACATTCATGGAAAAAGAAAACCAGGCAGATAGAAAGTGAAATGGCTCAGTATGCACAAAACCTAACACTTGCCCAGAGCCTCTTCCCATTGCAATCAATTGGAGTGTTGTCCTACTTCACTGAAAGAAGAATGAGCCTGTCGTGACTTTTTAAATAGCTTTATGAAGAAAAGCCTAATGTAGCAATCTGAAAGTCTGTCAGTAACAATCTCCTACCCCACAAGTTATAAAATTGAGGGTATTGTTATATTGGGTTGCAGTTTCTAAACTCCATCTGCTTTCTAGCATATTTTGAATGTACCAGCCCAGCAAAGTTAAGTGCAAAGCTATCAGCTTAACTGTCTAATAGACAGGGCTGTGTTCTGCTCTTGGTTTATGTTTTAATTCTCGTGCGGCTGTAGGATTGCACAGGATACAGCCTGTGTCAACCATAGCAGGTATCAGTGGTATTCCTAATTCAGACATTGCTATAGCAGATCCTCAGTGTCCTTCCTCCCTAGATAAATTCAGCAGCAGCTCTGACCAGAGCCCACAGGGAGACTCTTACCCTCATAGTCACAAATGCCATTCCCTGAAGTCCCCACTTTCACCCACCTCCACATATGCACATGCCATCAGCAGCTGCACAGTAACTGCCTGTCTGTGCACAGGAAGAGTTAAATCAGCACACTCAGCTCTAATTGCAACTTTCTTCTCCTATGGGACAAAGGCACAGGCCAGATGGAATGGGTTCCTCAGTCTAGACCTCAGGGTCTACGTGATGGACAACACTAGTATAAAACAAGCACGCACATACAGAGAGGACTAAACTCAGCTCCAAGAAACTCATGTGTCACCTCATTAAAGCCAGTGGATTTCCATGATGAAAAGTTCAAGTCACAATGAGACAAATGGGAACCTTTTCTCTCATTTTCATGAGAGTTCCGCCAGGTCATAATTAAAAGCAACATTCAGCCTAGTACAAATTAGTGATTGGTAAAACCAAGATGCAACCACAAGCACAGATTCTTTTTCCACTCTTCTTACCACCTAATCCTCTTTGGTGTGAAAACTGGTCTGGAAATTGCATAAAAGCCACCTTTCTGGTGAGATTTCCAGAGTTTTCTGGTAACAACAATGCCAGACACACCACAAAAACAGACTCTGTTACAGTATGTTGATAAGTCTGTTTCCACTCCTATGAAAAGCCAGATAGTGCAGAGGTGTGTGATAGTAATTTTTAAAACCAAAAAAATTTAAAACCCCAGAATAGTTGTGGTTGGTTTGAGTTTAAGGATCAAATTCAGGTCAGTTCCACTTTATCCAGACTGATTAACTTCTCCCTATTATTATTTGATTGCTGACAATGTACTTGCTGCTACAAAATCCTGAAGAGTGCCTTTAACTTGAGGAGTTTGAATACAGGCTTTGAGGAACTAGATGTACTGAGTACTTGTGAAGGGAGTTAAACTCATGGAATTACTTTTTCTTACTCTGTTAAAAAATAGTTAAAATTTTCACTAGGAAGCAAACACATCCAAGCTCTCACAAAACAGAAAATGGGGATCCTTTATCAATTCACCTAAATTTAACTGAAGACTTTGAACTGCACATTGGCTTTTGGTATTTCAAAAAGCAGTATTTACATGAAGAAAGTATCATTCCAGAAACCAGGAAGTGATGCTCCATTAATATTCATTACATGCCAACACTCAAAAAAAAAAAAAGGGAAAGAAAATATAAGCTGCCAAGTTTATTTTGGCAAAGCTGTATGACATGATTTGTATTCAAAGCAAAATTTAGAAAAATGTCTTTAAATAAATGTAAATCCCTTTCAAAATGATAAAAAACAACAACATAAAACAGAAGGAAAAAGCACTTATGAGTGTTAACTTTTTTCATTGCTATACAGTAAATAAGCAATGATTAGTGAAATACGTTGTCATAAAGGACCCACCAGCTTAAGCTAGATTTACTTTTTCCTGTCTTTATAATAAAGAACCTGAATTGTTCAGTTATCAAGATGTTATAAATGAATGATATTTAATATCTTTTTTCCTCTGGCCTATTTTTTTGTTTGTTTAATATATATATCAGCACCATTTTTAATTGTGTGTGAAAGCCAAGTTTTCCTAGTTTCCTACGCAAAGACCAAACTACACAAGAAGATGGCAGTAGACTTCAGCATGGTGTTAGGATACTTCTCAGAAATAAAAACATTGATTCATTGTCTGGCCCAGAGAGTGGCAGGAAGGGGGCCAGCAATGTCTGTATTGCACAGTGGAATGCCATGCAGAAATTCCTAAAACACTTCTGTACAGCTTAGCAAAACAAATGAACCCAAACAGCACTCCATACAAATTTGGCTACATTGCTTCTGTTACTTGAGCAAGTTTCTGTAAAAGCAGCCCAGGTATCTCCCAGCAGCACAAGGCATATCATGAGATCCCCACTAGCAGTCAAGAACACTCTTCTGAGCTGTAGTGACCAGCAAGAGATGCCCCACTGACAGACAGCACAAAAAGTCAATTAGCAGGGAAGACCAGATTCTGCCCTCAAAACAAACTGGAAGCCTCAGTTTATACAGGTCTAAAATTCAACCTACTGCCTGCAGAAGCTAGAAAAATTAACATTTTTCTGAAGCCAGAACTCAAGACTAAAAACAGGTCCTCACATGAAGAAGCTATCTCTAGTCCTGTTCCACTGACTTTCTGAGTGACTGCTTTCAGCCACAATTAACAGCCCAGGAGAAAACCCTGAGAATTAACTTTATAAAGCATTAATTCTGAAAGTAGGAGAAGGCAAGAGAACAGCCATATATGTGGGGAAGAGAAGTCCAAAAAATATATATTTAGACTCTCAATTTCTCTATTCTTCTTCCACTCTTTTTCCCTTCCCAGGCATGTCCAGCTCTTTCCTGAAACCCCAAGGAAGCCTGAGATCTACCTAGTGCCAGTAGGCAGGGGAATGTGCGGAGATTAGGACCAGGGTTTACAGATTAGGCCAAAGCATCCTCTCTGGCTACACAAAGTGTGTCTCCTCTTCCTCAAATACCTCTCTTCTCCAAGTGGTGTTCCACACAAGTCCTTACAACCCAACCTAAGTTTCCCACATTTCCTAGGGAAGCAGGGCATGCTGGTCAGGTTCAAGTGGCCTTGGTGCTAGTGCATTAAGCAGGGTGTGAGTTGGGGACATCTCTGAGGAGGGAGCACAAAGACAAGAAGAGCAGACAGAGAGTGAGGGCAGTTTCTAGAATACAGGCTTTGCAGGGAAGATGGAGCTCATTAGACAGGGAAGGATTGCAGAGGCCTTGCTTGAATACTGTTTCCTCCTACTTAGCAGAAATGACTTTGCTGGGATATGGGCTGACAAAAAAAAAAGTAAAAAAATTGTGTGTCGTGGCAGGCAATAGTAACAACTAGGCTTGGAAAGAAAGGTAGTTGAGAACCAGGACTGAGGAACTCAAGAAACATCACAGAAATGGAGGGTATATATAATGGAGGTGGGAGAAGAATATTCTGAACCTGTTTGGACTAAACAGCCGAATAGAGGTCTCATGTATATAAGAACTGTCCAAAGACTTTGAAGATCACTATTAGCAGGCATCCATACACACACATATATTGTATTAATTTTCCAAGGTCTCATTCAAGTCTATTGGTAGAGCACCTTTAGGCTGTAAGCATATATGGTAATATTCTTCATCTTGTATTAAGAATTTCTGCCCTCTTCTGAAACAATAGCTCCATTTGATGAGGGCTACAAAGACAAAAAGCAGATGCTTCCTAAGAGACTGGCAAAGTTGATAAGTCAGAAGGTATCTTATTCACCTAATTACACACTAAGACAGTATCTGCTAGTTATCAGATAGTAATACTATTAAATGCTACTAAAAGAAACATATAACTTGAGTAGTTGTGTAAATTCTCCATTAGTGTCAACATCCAAATTCAATACTGTAGAAGGGAATCCCAGCAAATGAGAAGAATTGAACTGCATAATTCTCCCAAAATAAAATTGCCACTTCTGTGATTTTTCTGATGCTTTCTGTTTTTTTTTTTTTTTTTTTTTTTTTTTTTTTTTTTTTTGTGATCAGGTACAGTTTTTGAATTCAAATGAGGTTTGGGGTCTGTGATAGATCAGTCCTTTTTTCTTAAGTAGCTGATAGATCGGTCCTTTTTTCTTAAGTAGCTGACATACTTTGGGAAATCATTGAGCCATTGAGGAGAGGTGCTGTGTTGGACCTCATTCTCACCAACAAGGGGGGGCTGGTGGGGAATGTCAAACTTGAGGGCAGGCTTGGCTCCAGTGACCATGAAATGGTGCTGTTTAGGCTCCTGAGGGCAGCAAGGAGCCTGCACCGCAAGCTCACTACCCTGGACTTTGGGGGAGCTGACTTTGCCCTCTTCACAGATCTGATTGGTGGAAGATAATGGGACAAAGCCCTGGAGGGAAAAGAAGCTCAAGAAAGCTGGTTAATATAAAGGATCACCTCCTCCAAAGACAGGAGTAATGCATCCCAACAAAATGGATGTCAGGCAAAAATGGCAGGAGGCGTGCATGGACGAACAAGGAGATCCTGCACAAACTCTAGCAGAAAAAGGAGGCCTGCAGAGAATATAAGCAAGGAAAAACAGCCTAAACAGAGGGATACATAGACAGCATTCAAGCAGCCAGGGATCAGGTTAGGGAAGTCAAAGCCCTTTTAGAATTAAATTTGGCCAGGGAAGTCAAGGCAAAAATAAAGGGTTCTATAGGTACATCAGTGATACATGGAAGACTGGGGAAATTGTGGGCCATTCCTCATTCCAGAGGAATTGTAGGCAATTCCTCTCCAGAAGGAAATGGGTGAGTTTTGTTGCTGAGCCATCATCCATCATATTTCAGAAGCTGTGGCAGTCCAGTGAAGTTCCCGCTTATTGGAAGAGGGGAAATGTAACCTTCATTTTTAAAAAGGGAAAAAAGAAAGTCCTAGGGAACCACAGGCCAGTTGGTCTCACCTCTATGCCCAACAAGATCATGGAGCAGATCCTCCTTGAAACTATGCTAAGGCAAATGGAAAATAAGGAGATGACTGGTGACAGCCAACATGGCTTCACTAAGGGCAGATAATGCCTGAAAAATCTGGTGGACTTCCAAAACAGGATTACAGCACTGGTGGATAGGGAAAGAGCAAATGACATGATCGATCTGGACTTGTGTGAAGCATTTGACACTGTCCCCCTTGACATCCTTGTCTCTAAACTTGAGAGACATGGATTTGATGGATGGACCACTTGGTGAGTGAGGAATTGGGTGGATGGTCCACACTCAAAGAGTTGTGATCAATGGCTCAATGTTTAAGTGGAGATCGGTGACAAGTGGTGTTCCAGAGGGGTCAGTATTGAGACCAACGTTGCTTAACATCTTTGTCAGCAAAAAGGACAGTGGGGTCAAGTGCACCCTCTGGAAGTTTGCCTTCAACACCAACCTGTGTGGTGCAGAGGGAAGGGATGCAATCCAGAGGAACCTGGACAAGCTTGAGAGGTGGGCCTGTGTGAATCTCATGAAGTTCAACAAGGCGAAATGCAAGGCCCTGCATCTGGGACAGGGCAATCCCAAGCACAAATACTGGTTCGGTGGAGAATGGATTGAAAGCAGCCCTGAGGAGAAAGACCTGAGGGTGTTGGTTGATAAGAAGCTCAACATGAGATAGCAATGTGTGCTTGCAGCCCAGAAAGTCAACTGTATCTTGGGCTGCATCAAAAGTAGTGTGGCCAGCAAGGCAAGGGAGGTGATTGTCCCCCTCTTATGAGACCCCACCTGGAGCACTGTGTTCAGCTCTGGAACCACCAGCACAAGAAGGACATGAACCTGTTAGAATAAGTTCAAAGGAGGGCCATGATCATGCGGCTGGAGCACCTCTCCTATGAAGACAGGCTGAGGGAGTTGGGGTTGTTCAGGCTGAAGAAGAGAAGGCTCTGGGGAGACTTTATTGCAGTCTTCCAGTACCTAAAGGGGGCCTACAGGACAGCAGAAGAGGGACTCTCAATCAGGGATTGTAGTGATCAGACAAGGAGAAGTGGTTTTACACTAAAAGAGAGTAGATTTACATTAGATACTAAGAAAATCTTTCATATGAGGGCAATGAGACACTGGAACAGATTGCCCAGAGAAGTTGTGGATGCCTCATCCCTGGTCCCTTCCAATCCAAGCTATTCTATGATTCTGTGATTGCTTATAAGAAAGTGATGACTTTTCAAGTATTTATTGAGTACAAGGGAAAGCTGAAAAGCTATCCCTGTTTCTTGTAAAACTTCAAGGGAATAAAAATGTGTGGAGTGAAGCAGAATATCCAATACGTAGAAGTGAAGGAAGGAAAGGACCAAGAAAATTTCTTGGTGACATGTACAGAAAGAAGAGAGGGGACGTAGGAGACAAAGGTAGAGAGAGAGACATAAAAGAAAAGGATTAGGGCAGAAGATGCAAGCAGGATAAAAAAAAAATAGAGATATGAAAGATACAGATACAGAAAAGGACAGAACTGCACCTTTCATGTTGAGAATAATTTAAAATTCTATGTGTTGAGGGGTAAGTACTATGTTATTGAGATTAGTGGGCATACTATTAAACAGATTGGCTTGCGACGGCCCTGGAAAGCTCACTCATGAAAACATGCCACAATGCATCATGCACATCCATTCTGTTGAAATATAGATGCATATTCACACAAGCACGCAAAGAGGAAATACAAAGTTGTCTTTAATGATTAAATAGAGTAAATACTCCCCCCACCCCACCCCACCCCCACATGAAACACACACACACACAACCCTCTCTAATGGCTTTTACTGGTATCCTCAATGCATGCATGTTATCTGGATGCTTAGCAGTTCTTATGAAATATCAGGAGTTCCATTTAATTCAGATTACTCAGTAAAACACCTGCAATGTTCTTCAGGCTAGTCTGTGCAGTTCTGAACTAGAAGATCTTAAATACTCAGACTTTGTTCTGATAACCAGAGGACAGCTTTTGAAATGACATATAACCTACAAGGGCAACAAATATATATAATTTAAGGAAAAATGAGATATAGGATAGAATTACTTTGCATCTTAACTGATCTGATAGTACTGTTTTTAACCATTAAAAGTCTCACAGTTTTTGAAGGAACATGAAATAAGGATGTGAAAAATGGAGCAACATGAGTGCAACTCCCAGAGGAATCATTCCCAGAAAAAAAGTACATTCTCAACAAGCAAACAACTGGCAAAAAGCAATACTTATCAAAATTCCATATGCATGAAACCTGTCCACATGGGAGGCAGCGGGGGACAAATACACTCCCTGATCCACTAGTTTAAGTCAAAAGATCTCTCAGCTCTAATGTCCTCATGGAAAAATGTCAGAGAAAGCCATACACATACACACACTCCCATCTCTGTCCACGATATGATGAAAAAAATGAAGTATTTTTTCTACTAAATCATGTAATTTATCTGACTAATGAATATGATTAAAATAAATAAATCTTACCAACCTATCTGATTACGTCTCCAAAAGAAACAATAGTTATGCAATTCCAGAGTCCATTTGTCTATCTGTTTTACCCTTTCACACCTTCTGAATCCACACATCTATTTCAACTGACTTTGGCAGAATGGCAGACTTTGTGAAGATATTTAATTTTAATAATGTTGCACAAAACATGACCCATGTTTTGGCATGCCAGGTAACTTACAACCAGGGCATTCCATTACACTTACTTAATAGTGAAAAGGTAGCAGCCACCTGGTCAATCAGCAGCTCCTGCCTAGTCACACCACACCTCTTATTAAGCCAAGCAAAGGTAGCTGTGGATTGCAAGAGTGCTGCAGAAGGTGGACTGGAGAGAAAGCCTCGGATGTGTGACTGTTCTGCAATAATTTCCTATTCTAAAAACAAAGCTGTAGAAAATCTGGTTTCCCTAATGTTTCTGTTTACTCAACTGTTTACCTGATTCAGATTCTGCGAATTAATATTTTCAGTTTTATGAGAATACTAGAGGAAAAGTCCCTCTACTCGTGCCAAACAGGGAACTAAAAATTACTACACATCTAAGAAATCATAATCCCCAAAACTTTGTCTAAGAAGAATAGTAAAATAAATTATCTGAATATGTGACATTGTATAGCTTCTTAACCAGATACTGTCAACATCTGAGAATATTCAAATGTATGCCTGAGTTTCTTACAAGAAAGGTAAGTATAACTGAAGGATCAGTTATGCTAAAATCAGATTCAAAATGCTGTAGTATAAAATAGAGATTTATAGACCTTTATAGAACACTTTTATAAAAGTTTTAAACATTATTTTCCAAAAGATTTGTTTTAAAAAATATTTTACCAGGAGACTTCTTGGTACCTCCACTTGGTTAAGCTTTTTCCCTGGTGTTATAGAGTTTACCAATGCTCTTGAGCCAATCAATATGACAGACTACCACCTAAAAATTAGTTCAGGTATCTACAAGTCTGTAATCAGATCGTGAGCTGTTATGCAAATAGATCTCTAAAGATCACAACTGATATAGGATATAAATCAAAGCATACTTTTATACAGGCCTTTTTTGTGAAGTAAGTAAGTAAATACAATCAGCATGGCTCAGTTCATTAAGTAGTGTAGTTCTTGTCATTTTTCCTGGTTCTCAGAAGCATTTAACAACAACAAAGCATATATGGAATGGCCTTTTATTCTTCATGATAAACTCAGTCTTTATTTGTAGCTATTTTATTAATCTTAGAAAAACTTTTGGACATGTCACACTACGGACAGTAAATAGAATGAAATTAAAAGTCTTGACATTTGCCATGGTCTTCATGACATAAACTATATCCAAAATTCTGAAATTTGTAAAAAGATTTTTTAAATCTTGTTTATAGCTAAGTATTTTCACACCAAAAATAAAAAATAAAAGAAAAAATTAGATTTTGACTTTTTCTAGAGTAAAGTTAACTTCACAAGCCACATGGCTCCAATCTACATACACTTCATAAACCCACTGATAACACAGGCTAATCTTATAGTAATTGTAGTTTATATTGTCCAGGAGTTTAATGTTTACACCTAACGGAGTTTAGTGTCTGTGCATATGACTTAGGTGTAATGATCCCCTATTTAGTGTGAAATCTAATTCAAATCTGATTGTTTGTGAAGTATTTGAATCACCTCTGCTGATTTTAGGATTTGAAAAAGCAAAAGTTTGAATACAGATCCCTAAAAAAATATAAAGAATAAGCAGTCCAGAGATTTAAAATATGCCCATTTTTAAGGATAAAAAGTCAACTGGGAATGTGTGAGCATTTCTCATGTAAAAACATGTGCAAATGAAAACAAGTGAAAAGGATAGGAGCTTTGGAATTGGGTAAGTTAGTCCCTAATACTCATTCAAATTATATCAATGTTAGTGATCAATTTCAATTGCTCTCTACAAAGGCAATGTATTTTTGAGAAAGCTGCACTTTAATAACCATATAATTTAGCTTGGTCATTGGTTCTGACTCTTGGTAAAGGTGATCATGTTTTGTCTCACTTTTTCCATCCATGTAATGGGTATAATTCTAATTCTATCTATACAAAGAAGGACAAAGGGAGATACAAAAGAGTTAAAGATTCAATTTAAGGGAGATACACAAGCTGGGTATTCAACTTAGATAAGTGTGATACAACCACACACACACAAAAGGGGTGGGGGGTGGGGTAAGAACCCACCTGCCAATAACCTGGTTTTAGTCTGAAATAAAATTTCCTGGAGCAGTAGGAACTTCAGCTAGTAATTTATAATCTTCTATGATAAGTCTCAGCTCTAGCATGCATGGGTGCATGAGAATATGTGTATGAAAAAGAGAGGGAAAGAGAGGCAAAAGACACTGTTGCTCACTAACCGGCACTCAATGAGATACTTAATTTGTAGTAATAAAGCAAAGAAAAAGTAGCTGTCAGTTAAACTGCCATTTCTGTCACACTTTTTAATAATACTGCTCCTGTAATTACACTGTGGTTCTTTATACTTACTTAGTAAAAGCTTGCTTAGTTTTAGCATGGAAAACAATTTATGAAATTATAGAAACAGACTGAACACAGCGGTTCATTTGTTGAGGCAATTATCCAGATCCTTGTCAAAAAAGAGAGAGAGTAAAGACTGTGATGTGCAAAAAATGTTTCTAATTCTATGCTATAATACATACAATATGTCTGTGGTTGTGTTGGATTATTTTAATAAACTGCAGTCGAAATATATTTGTCACAACACAAAGGAAGGGTGCTATCAATTGTCTTGCCAGATATTTTAAATTAGTCACCAAAACGTCTAGCCAGGGTTTCCTCTATGACCCTCAGATGAAGGGAGAGGCTTATTGGACAGTTTTTCCTGTGGGACTAGACAGATTCTTCTAATACTCGAGTATTTTGAATAATCTGGAAAATAACTGTAAAGTGAACTGCGGCACAGTTGCTTTTTTTAACAGACATGTTCAAATCAACCCTGAACACAAATCCAGTGTTGTTTTTGGCTGGTTATCACTCAGAAATGAGCTTCCCTAATAGTTCTTAGTAAAAATGGATAGGGGCTTTATTCCTTCTTTTGGGAAGAGTGAAGAGTATAAGAACTGAGTTGTTGCTCAGCTAAAAGAGCAAAAAAATACTTACAAAAATCTAAGTACACGGTCCAGAAAATTTCAACATTAAAAAGGGAAAGATTGGAAGTACTGAAAGCAAAACACAGACATGTTCAATACCCTATGCAGATTCAGGAAAAAATCTGCTGCTTATTAGAATGCAGTCATTTGTATAACAAGTTGGAAAGAGAGCATCTTAAAGCAAGCACTCCAGAAACACATTTACTACCAAGACTTTCACTTAAATTCATTACTTTTTGTAATTGTCTGTTCTCTCTTATAAAACATACTTCATTTATCCTTCAACGCAATGATTTATAACAAGTAAATGTTTTCTTTCAATGATTTCTAAAAGGAGAAAAATGCAAACTTTATATTATTTAAACTGAAAATGTATCAACCAGTTTCTTTTCTTTAGCTTGGCACTTTATATTTCAGCAAAAATAATGCTGTAGGTTCTTTGTTACAAACTTATTTTTTCTGGACAAAATGTGGGAGAAAAGAAGATGTAGTAGATAGGACAAAGCAAAAACGGTATCCAAACACAGGCCACGAATCGTGAAAATGCTACAAAATCTTCACATATTAAAATGTGGATGAAGTTTCTTCCTTCCCCACCTCCCCCAACATCTGGAGATAGTTTGGTAGAGAAATTTCCAGAAACCAAACAGTATCTCTGCTTGACTAGCTCTTTTCATTCACAAATAAACAATTAATGAAATGGGCAACTAATTTCCAAAGTGTTCATATTCATTAGACTGTTTCCTGAAAATAAGTAGCTGTTCCATGGTGCAGTGCCCAAATAAAATGGTACTGCTATTCTTTCTCCAAACATAAAAGTATTTTAAGATTATCTATTTGCATTTCATTTATTATAGCAACAAAATTGGAAACAGAAGTGTTCTCCACTTTAAAAAGATAAATAAATTTGCATAACAAAATAAGGGATATAACTTATCTTAAGATGTATTCTACCTGAATCACTGAATGTCACTATGTGGACCACACTTCATCACAGGGAAAAAACTACGTTGTATTTTTTTTGTGTATCACATTTCTGAATTACAGAGATTAAATCATTTTATGATACGACAGGCTGTAATATATATTCCTTTGAGCATGGCAAGCAAGGTGGAAAAAAACCTCTGCTTTGCAGAACACTGAGCTGAAACAATTACAAGATAGAATTAATTTCAATAATCAGCTGGGGGACAGAAGTGTCTGCTAGATACCGACTACATACCTACATTTACAAATTTTGGTTACCACTTCTGACCAGAGACTCATACCAGAAACTGCTCTTTCCACTCAGCTTGCTTTTTACATGCTGCTTAATGCCAGGAAAAGAAACCTCCTTGAATATTTTTTTTCAGCTGGTGCTCTACTCTGTTATTTTTTTTCCTATAGATCTTATGGCACAGCTCTGCTTGAGCTGTATGCATATTTAAATCACAACCATTTCCATTCTGTAAAGAGAAATACCAGGTTATAGTGCTTCATCTCACATGCACTAAGCAAAAGATGTAGCAGTAACATTACAGTGTTTTGACATCTTCACTCTTTCAGCCCTACTAACAAACTGCGGAAAGAGAAATGTGCCCCAGCTTTCCACGGGGCATGAAAAGAAGTCACTGAGCAATGAGTGACCCATTCTACCCATTCTAGAATTTCATTCTACCAACTCAGTTGTGGTGTCAGTGGCTTCTAGAGAAAGCTGTCAGGACAGCCAGCCAGTGCGAGAAACATCTTAACCTCTAGAGCAGGATTCCTCAAGCTCCTATTTACAGACCATCACTCCATTCAGGGCTGTTTACAGGACATTTGAAGAGCAACATGAGTCAACTCTTGGTAATAGTAATGACAACTATGAAAAAATATTTATATAGCACAGTACATTTATTTAATGTTTTACAAACTGAATGCCTGATACTACAAACACTAACCTCCTGGTAAAACACTATTCTGAATAACTTCAGTCACTAATAATTTTCTTTTTCTTCACATACACAAAAGTTCAAGACCAAGGCGACCTTTGGACAAGTCACTTAAGTAGCTAGTCTAGGTAATGTGGCTTTTGTCTCAGATACAGTGGTGTGAACTCAGATTCTTCTATAAATAAACAATTCCATACACTTTAATTAAATACTACTTTTAAAAACGCATGAGTGATCTAAGTAACATGCTCAAACTGAATGGTGATCTGTGTGTCAAGCTCTTACACAACTAGACTAGCCACAGTATGCATAGTGAAGAGAAAAGAAGAGAGAAAAAGGAGAGAAGAAGGGAGAGAGGGAAGAGGGGAGAGAGCAATCTGGATCCATCAGCAGTCACTTTTAGTCATGTGAATGAATAACGGCAAGAGATAGGAGAATGCAACTCTGCACATGAAAGAGACCAGTGAAGTACTTCAGGCCACTTCATTTCTGAATAAGAACACTCACACACAGCTTTATCAAGGTTTAACTAAACCACTTGTAAAAATGGATTCAGAAGATCTTCTTTGATTGTCCCTGCACCAACAATGTCCAGATCTGACTTTTACCTTCGAACAGCATCCAGAGAGGAATCTGAAAGTTGTCATCCAGTTTAATTTACTCCAAGCCTAAGAAAAGGATAGTCTACCAGTCTACCAATCTACCATGGTAGTCACAGTCTACCATTATTACACCGTGGAAGTCATTTTACTTCACTTTTGCTTCAGTTTCCCATCTGGAAGTGAGAATAACAAAAATCACCTCCTTTCCATAGTGCTTTGAAACTGACAGATGTAAAGTACAGTGCACAAACTCTGTATTCTGTTTGCTCTAAAGATTCATGACCAATCCATACAGTAGGTAAAATATTCTCTATTGAGACAAAAACACAGAACTTAGCTGTTTCAGAGCAGAAAAGCCCTCTCCCTTAAAAACAGACAAAACATCCAACAACTGCACAAACAAAAATCACTGCCACCTACTAGCAGTATCCCACTGGGGCCAAGTTTAGCCATTGAACATATAAAAGAGTTAAGTAGTCAGCAATAGCAGTTGGATAGTTGGGAGGAGTAAGGCATGAACTTGCCTACTATGCTGAGTATCTCTATGTCTTCCAAACACATCTAAGCTTCAAGTTTATCTTGAAGCATAACCAAGCAACTGTTGACCTGTTTTCTTTCTTTGGTCTTCTAAAATGGAAACCTGCAAGTTGGTTGGTTGGTTCCATAAACTTTTAAATATTAGTTTGTATCTGATGGCCTGAAATAATTGTTGTTGTCTCTTTCAAAATAAATTCAGGTATCAAAAAACTTGATTATACAATAATAATTGCACTACCTTTTAGTTAATGGATTCTTCTATGGACAATATAATCAGAGAACATACAACTGAAAGATTAAATAGCAATGATGAGGGGATTCCTCAGTCTGAATACCTTGCTTGAGGTCTGCTATAAATCATGGTCCTTTCAGGTCGAGGATAGATCACGTTGCTTCATTCAGTCAAGACCAAATTTTATAAGGTCACTGTTCATAACTGTCAGCAAACTGAGTTTGCAGGCCAACACTGAAAAGTAGTGAAGACTGTAAAGTACACACACCGAATCTCAAAAGCAGAGTTTGAATGCATTTGGGGGTAAAATGCATTGATACACACTATTAATATGAACTTCTAGATTTTAACACAATAGGGTAAAGTAGTCTATTTTTCATATATGAAACTACTTTTTCTATGCCCTCTGTTTTTCTGTTTCTGCATTGCAATCATTTATTTTTTTTTTTTTTTGAGTTGACCCTCAAACACCACAATACAAGTGTAACCACAGTATTCTCTATTATAGAACATGTCTTTCACTAATCAGACTTAACTCTATCTGTTGTCAATTGCTAAGGAAAACATAAACAGTAAGTAAGACTCATAGATTTGGCATTAAACTACAGGGGGCAAAAGATCAAAAACTCTACATTAGAAACAAAACACATCAAAACCTCATAAAGGATTGCAAGAGGCTATTATGATAGAAGACTATACTTGCTTTTAAAATAAATTATTCAGAAATGCAAAACAAATATTCTACATATTTTAATACGTTAAAAAATAAGATACATCTCTGTTTTAGGTAAAAGGACAAAAATAATGACTAATCATCAGGTCTGCATTTCCGTAAGAGCTTCTTAAATTACTCCTGTAGTTTTGAATTTTAAATATCTTCAGAATCATAAACTTAAATTTTAGTTGTTTGTAAGATATGAAAAATTTCCATGTAGACATAAGACATTTATGTCCACATATATGGTACACATTTTGAAACTTGTAATCTAAAATTAAAAAATGCTTTCTCAAATTTATAATGCAAAAGGCTTTTTTCAAACTGTGATTATAGAAACAATTTCACAATAAGAGACTTCTTGAAATTTACAATTTTTTGATGTGTTCACATTTTTGATATGAAACTAACTCTCTTCTGACAATGTGTCTAACTCAAAATATTCTGGACAGGAGGAAATGAGCCAGTGTATGTACTATCCTTACAGATAAATAGAAGGGAATTTCATTGCTACATGGGTGATCACTGAAAACTTTTAACAAAGATAAAACCATGTAAAACACAACACATGCCCATTTTTCATATAAGACAAAGGGAACAAAAATTCTTCTCTTTATCCAATTTCCATGTTATTTTTATTGAGTCTGATCTGAGTATTCTAATTATGAAAAGTGTTATTTTCTGATTTAGGCTTTCAGGGAGTAATGCGAAGCATGCTGTCAAAAGTGACAATGAAAATTTCTGAAATATTAAAACAATTAAGGAGGTAATCTAGCAACAGAATGGATAAAGTAATTACTTTAGGTTACACAACCTAAGACAATTCTTAAATAAAATAAATAAAATATTCTCATTTCCCTCTTTAGTTACAAACATCAAAAAAAATCAGGAAAAAAAAATGTCTTTGTGCAAACATTAGTCACACTTTTTCAGGAATAAAAGGTTACAAATAGAAAAACCTTTCAGATAGTGAGCTATTCTTAGCTGCATAGTGAACACTAGTAAACACTGAAATCCAGTTCAGAAACAGTACACATCAGGAAAGCAGCAGTAATATTCTGTTTCTGTGTACACTCAAATGCTTTTGTCCAGGACCTAAAACTAATGACAACTAAATGACATGTAAACTCTACATTTACCATGCAAAATTCTATACTTTATGACACAGTCATTTTAGTTTGAAGAACTTTTCTCCCAAATGTTTATAGCACCATGCCAGTTACTTCAGTTGAGCTGACACAATGAATTTAAAATGGTCTAATACTTTTGACTTACCAACAGATTAGCACATGATTAGCTAGAGTAAAAGGATTATTATGACTGCTGTTATAAGATATTAACACTTTGGTAATGCATTCTAGGGATGCTATATATATTTTCCACATTGAGAAAGCAGAATGAAAAATAAGAGTTGCTTAGTTTTATTGATGATCTTGCCATGAAGTAACAGAGTGCTCTACTTTTAATTTTTTAAACCTTAACATTTTTATTTTTTTCCCTGATGATCATATAAGCTGATTACAAGCTGTAAATGGGCTACAGAAAGAGTCAACATTCAGTCTTCCTTACAACACCAGGTTAACTGATGCATGCACACATGCTTACACAATCCCCCACACCGACTTTATGATGAACAACTAGATTCATGTCTGAATTACAGTGCCGCATTAATACACTTAGCAAGACGGAGTTATGTTCATTGAAGTTAGATGCGAGTTCTGTGAAGGGCTGTATTTGCAGGAGCGTAGGGAGGATAGGATGAAAAGAGAGAGAAAACGTCAACTGGAGGGAGGATTCGGGGGACAGCTGAAGTGTGAAGTGATCCAGCAGCTTTTTGGTACGGTTTAGACTTCTCTTTGGGAACGCAACAAAACAACAGCTACAAAGTTAACCCCATGACACTGGCAAGACTGTCAGCCTCAATGCTAAGCACCCATGCACTGAAATTCAAACTCTAGCTGCCAACATGTTAACAGATCGGAAACTTTTTCCTCTACTGCCAAAGGTGGTATGTTCTTGTGTCTGTACTTCTGTTTCATGTACACATTGACACTCTTCTAGATGCATTAATTTGTCACTGTACTTCTTTGTTCTCTTTTTAAATTCAAGCTCATTTTTGTTATGCCTAAGTTTGTAAAAAGCATATACATTGTAGGTACAGAAAGAATATAGGAAAATGTGACTTGAACTGAAGGCTAGGATTTTCTGAGAGTTTCAGAGTTTATAGTCAATTACATAAAGGTAATAACTGATGATCAATAGTGAGTTACAAGAAATCATAAATAAGGATAAAAAAATGTTTCTGTTATGAATGTACTAACAGAAGAACGTACTTGGAAGAAAACTGCATTCCTTAGTTTTAAAATTGTCATCATTTCAAGTTTTTTTGTAAACCAACATGAAAGGGAAAGGAAAGACAGTGAAGGATCTCAAATTTTAATTCATTTGTTAATTTTGGGATGCAGATTAAGCACTGCTGGTTAGGATGATTACAAAAGTAAAACAAGATGGTGTTTTCTGCATGTAAAGAGATGCTTATTTTTTCTGTATGACTATTTAAGTGTAAATACAGTTAACAAGAACTTGAGTTACAAGGTGAGATAAAAATTACAAAATGGGAAAATTATGTTTTGCCTCCACAGCATTATCTGGTTCCCCCTGTTGTCATCCAGCCAGGGAAAAAAACACTTACAGAAAACTCACCAAAGATCAAACTGTGTCTGGTGACAGCAGTGTCCAAGCTATAAGTAATGTTCAAAGGATTCAACAATGCCTGTGACTGATCATTCTCTTTCCCTTGCCATCACCTGCTGATTTTGTCCAGGTGTTTTATGGCTATCTTGAGGCTCTGGAGAACAGACTGAAAGAAGACCTTGCCAATTTCTTTTGTCTGGGATTGTGAATTCCTTACACAGATGGTGGACAGCCACAGGCTGGCCAACTCCAGGCACAATTGCCTTCACCCTCAGAGGGAATGCATGAGAGCAATACTATCTTCTCCCAAAGTACTGTCTGTAACATGTCTGTGGTTAGGGAATAGGACAAGATGCCTTTTCTCAAGAAAAAAAATAAATTCCTCTTGTCCCCGCCACAACAATATCAGGAAAATAAAATAAAATAAAATAAAATAAAATAAAATAAAATAAAATAAAATAAAATAAAATAAAATAAAATAAAATAAAATAAAATAAAATAAAATAAAATAAAATAAAATAAAATAAAATAAAATAAAATAAAATAAAATAAAATAATTTGGCTTTTATTAGTAAATTAAGCATTCCTAAGCAATTCAAGAAGTTTGTCTAATAAGATAATCTTTGTTAACATGGTTTTGTAGTATGTTTACAGTCTCTCAAGTATTCCAAACAAATCCTGCTAAATCTTACTCACTAAGCAAACTGAGCCACTTCTGGCAGCAATTTTTTAAGATGGGCACCAGACATGAGCCACCTCACCTCTCTTCTCTTACCGTTTGCTTACAAGAAAACCCATTACCTATGCAAATGACTGCTAAATGTGCAGTTACCTAATCGTGCAAGTACCTATATAGTATCTATGTGCTTTTTGCCTGCAGTGATGTCAGTGCAATTTTGAAAATGGATATTTAAAGTAAAACAGCCACACTCCCACTTGTGACCTCTTAAAGTGTGACTATGTACCAGGGACTGGAGTATATGTAAAAATACATTTCACCAACACTTAGACAAACAACAAAGCAAATTTTACAGAAAAAATACATGACTACACATGGTTCTTAAAACTGGAAGGGCCTGGAAAAATATTTATCTTACATGCATTTCATTATGAAGACCTAGACACAAATCTTGTATGACAACTATTTTATGGACAATTTCTGTGTTCTCACACTAATATCAAAAATATTGCTAGAAAACAAATAGTATCTAAGAATCTAATTACAGACGGACTGCAGGAATCATAGAGCTATACCTATCCCACATGCTGTTTTAGTTTTTCTTGTAGGTGATGCGAATGAACTCTGAACTCGTCAATAAGATATAAGGCAATGTACTCCTCTTAGATCCTCAAGACACAGACTGCACCCCCACATACACATTCTGCCTAGGGATCAATGTTAACATATACATACGGAGAGCAGAGCAATGGAGCTATGGAGCTGATTTCTGCCATGCAGATCTGAGAGCACAATTATGTCCTGCTCTAAATTATTGATTTTAATGATAGAGGGTGTAACATTATCTTTTTCTCTCTCTCTTTTTTTTTTTTTTTTTTGAAAAGTACAATCAGCAGTTATAAAATCTAGCATCATGAATGTTAGAGAAGGAAGGGACCATTACATCACCCTGCCTATCTCCTGCCAAAGAGGGCTACTTCCCTACTGTACATTTTCTAGCCTTATACAAAATGTTTCCAATAACTCTCTGATATCTTAAATGCTCTGCAATATATTAACATTTTTTTAAAAAAAGTTTGTGATTGTAAAACGAAAATGTAGTGTTCACAGGAAGGTGACAGGTAACCTTGGAACTACATGTCCCCTTTTTTCTACCACCACAGGTAGCAGCAGTAAAGCTTCTATACACTGCTCAGTCTACCAGCATGTCATAACCCTGACCTAAGGAGAGGTCAGTTTCACGGTTGAAAAAGTAGCTTAGCATGGCTCATTTCATCCTTCAGCTACCTGCTGAGATTACTGACAACTTAGCCAATGTATTTATTTATTTTTATTTTTTTACTGTACCCAAATACAGAGATACTGCCACATCTATGTACTTACTGGTTATATCTGTAAAATGTCTGCTGTGGCTGGCCCTATACAAACACCATCCGGAACTCTTGATGATTATTTTTTCCACAAAGATGCAGAAAGCGTCACTGTGGCTTCACAAGAAGCTTCCAAATTGAAGTATCCACATCTCCCATACAGAACTCTTTTAAAGTTAACTTTATTCTCTTACACCTTCTCATCTACTTAGTACTTGTCCTAAACTGAAACATGAGAGATAAGAGTGACTAGTAGGGCAGGCAGGGCAGGATCCAGCAGCCTAATGAAATTAAGTGAGTTCCATGGACGAGGCTGTCTCACTATAAACTGAAATCCCCTGAACTCCAGCACCTCTGCCAAGCATTTAATCCGTAAAACCCTACATAACACAGCTGTGTTCAGGGGAGGAGGTGGGTGGGACTGTTTGTTTATTTTAGAAGGTTTTATTTGTTTCCTTTTCAGTTTTCTGAGACACACATATATCTACTCCACAAACATTAAAGAGGCACATCCACTGACGGTGGTGATGGTAATGTCACACCCTAGTAAGTAACGTAAAAGTGACTGTGGACAAATTGTTCCTAGGTGAGGGAAAACTGGATCCAAGTGTCTATGATGGAACTCACTTAAACTTGGCAGGATTGTCCAATGCAAGGAGCTCAGCCCAGGAGAGAAAGACTGGAGAACGGAATAAGAGAAAAAATGTGCCCACTGAGAATTGGACAGAGAATGCCATGCTGCCCTCAGATGTTAACAGCAGTCTGTTGATGGCCTGGACTGAATTCAAACTGGTGACCTAAAGCAGAAAGACTCTGTATCTAACCAGTAATCCCCTGATCCAGGGTAGTTCACTTTTAATCAGAAAACAAAAATTACAGTCCCAGAGGAGAGAGACTTCACTGAAGGGCAACATGCTAGACACTTAATAAAATAAAATAAAATAAAATAAAATAAAATAAAATAAAATAAAATAAAGCTTATGAAAGAATATGAAATTTCTTCCTTCTATGTTAAATTAACTTTATCAAGGCTAAAAATTGGCGGGGGTTGGCAGGAGGGAGGAGGGAAGAGGAGGCACAGAGACGCATACACAACAGCACATTTCTTATAATTCTTGAATATTTCTCTCACTCAACTTGGATAGCCATTAATGGATGAAATTTCTTCAGTTACATTCTGTGATTCAGATTTTCATTACATTATTACACTTTCTGGATTAAAGTTTTACACAGGAAAAAAAAAAGAAAAAAAAGAAGAAGGACAAACAGTGAGAGGGTAGGCAAGCATAAACCATGGAAAGAAAATTACATTCATTTAAAACATAATAAGAGTTTAGATCAACAACCTTCCTGTTAATGGAGGCTTCGCAGCACAGCCTCAACACCAAAGTTAACTAGAGAGAATGTGTAACATAAAAAGTGAAATTATCTGCTTCTCTGAAATGACAAAAAATGCATTAACATGGATTAAAAGAAAAACAAACAAACAAAAAAAAAAAAACATGGCATGTACTTTTTTCCTGAGACAATGTTAACTTCTTAGTTGATTAGTAAATGATTAAAGAGAACATGTTATGATTTTACAGTACATATTATTTACAAAATATGACTACATAATCTTATTGAGTAGTATATTGTCATACTGTCTGTGCAGTTTTTGAGCACATCAAAAACCTTAATAAATGACATGTCTAAGGTTAAATACTATTCAGAGCAGAAAAACATATTTTATTAAAGTCTGATTTTTATTCTAAATTCAGCATGTTTTCCATGCAGTTCCTCTTCTCTAGAGACTATATCTATTGATCATATCTACATCTGTCTATCAACAGCAGATTTTCTTAATACAAGGTGAGTTGTTTTTTTTTTTTAAAAAAAAAATCTTTTACATGAGCAATAAACATTGCTTTTTAATGTCAGAAACACACAGACTATGCTATGGACTGATAATGTGCCAACATTTTTGTTTTTAATTTAAACTCATTTTGAGTTTCATCAGCAAGGAAGAATAAAGCCTTGAAATGGTAACATTTGTTTTATTTTTCCTCTGTTCATTGACTCAAAATAAGAAAAGATAAAAGGATATGATAAAAAATTGAGCCAAAAAAAGTTGCTTCAAGGCAGATATTTCTTTATGTCGTGTTACAGTCTGGAACAAAGTTTTACACACTACTTATAACCCGGAAAAATGGTATTTTTATTTCAAGTCTTAACAATACATCCTTGATGTGCTACTGACACCCTAACTACAGCATTGCAAATGGTGCTGCTGATGTAAACAATCTAATTCTTTCTTTTTACTGGGAGAATGTTGCAATCATTAAAGTATTCTTGCCCTCTGTATGCTTGGGAGTGGTCTGTCCATGAGTTATTAATAAACCATGGAAAGGTGCAGCAGCAGACCAACTATTCATATTAATGAATGCCTCATGAATATTCAGCTGCATGTTGACTCTTACCTCAGAGGACTAGAGGAACCAAAATCCAGACCCCTATTCGACCAGTCAATGCTCCTAATACTGTAATCCTATTTTGAATAATAGCAACTAAATCTCTAATACAGTCTCTGTTGCAAAACCAAGTATCTGTTGCTCCTGTAAGAGCGAGTGGATTGTTACCAACTTCATTATTAAATAAATAAAAGCATATATACAAGTACACAAAATCTTTAATCTTAAATCTTTATTTTAGCTTGAACTACATTATGTGTAACTTAACATACACACAGATTTAGTGCTAAAATAAGTCACTGCTGCTTGCTACATCACACATTGAAACTAAATCTACCTATTTGGTATTAATCTTCCCCTTCCAGTCAAACACAATGCAATATGCACGGGCAAATGCATGCATTAGAAGCACACACACAATTCAAAACAGTCTGACTGCCGTTTTTCCTCTTCCTCAACACCTTTCACAGAGACTCTTGTAGACTTTTATTTCTGACTTTTTATATTTTGAATTGAATTCTCTTCACCATAATCTGTTCCAGCAACACCAGATATAGGGTGTAATAGATGTAGAAAAATTCCAAATGGGACTTATCAAGGGCTTGTTTGCCTCAGTTATTTATCATTTCACCATTCTCTTACAATAACATTTTTCCTTAAAGAACAACTCGCCTGTAGCCAAGATGTGAATGCACACTAGATATCCTTTCAGGGCCAGCATACACTTCCTTAACGAAATCCACCACTTCCTTTTCACACTGAACAGAACTCCTTCAATTCAGTACATCCTCTAAAAGTTAAAAGGGAGTGCCTTTACATGTAATAACAAGCACCTGGGAAGCCAATTGGAGCAGTCAGAACATGTATTTTAATAAGTACCTCTTAAACATTCAATAACATCAGTGGTAATTGGGCACACAAATTGTTATTTACCAAAAAAAAAAAAAAAAAAAAAAAAAAAAAGCAAAGATTTTCAGTCTGTTACACTCAACATTTTCTGTAAGGTTACATTAGACATACATTTGAACAAGCATGAATTCTTATGCATTTATTCAAATTATCTCAAACATATAGAGAATTAACTGTGACTTTCTCTTGGTTAAAATTAAAGTCAGCTTTCTGTCCTTAAACCAGAGCCAATGGGGAAACAAAATATGTTTAGCCCTGAAATAGTTGTGGTAATTCAATCCCCACACTCTCCTTATTTTCTTGATGACAAAGAGAAACTCCCAACTGGCAAGGCCACCTGCACTGATTACTCCTCCATCCACACCCACGGAATATGAAAATGAGCCAATGATCATCAACCTTAATTTCTTCTAACATAAACATCAGCTTTTTTTTTTTTTTTTTTCAAGTTTGCTTCTCTAGAAACTCCCTTGTGATGGTGGGGAACAAAACACAAGACAGGAGAGGGAGAGGAAGGGGGAGGGGGAGGAGGGAAAAAAAAAAAAAAAGGAGGGGAAAAGTCATAACTGGGGATGGGGAAAAAATAATCAAGATGACTGAAAAGAACTCCATGGTCTTTTTTCTTCTGTTCCATACAGAAGTTCTGTTCCATAACTTCACAACACTCAGATACAGGTATTTTGAGTCACTATCATCTCTCTTGATAGTAGCTTCTTTCCCTCCCAGTCCCTCTCTCCAAGCAATAAGAGAGATTATGTATTTTTATTTTTTATTTTTTTCCAAAAAGATATTCCTAGATAAAGGCAGTTGGTAAAAACAAAGATGGGTCTGGATGTCAGGAATGCAGGTGTGGCCCCATGTCAGTACTAAAGGGCCAAGCACAACTGGGTGGGACATTTCCAGTGTAAGAACTTCAAAATACAGTAGAGAATGCATCTCACACCTCCTGGTCATCCACATTCGGTTACTGCCAACTAGAATCATTTTTGGTTCACACTGTGTGGGGCTAGCTCCCACCAGTACTACATCACCTTCTAATGGAAGTGCCTTCTAAAGGCACTGATTAGGACTGTCTGAAGAATATCACATATATGTATTATATATAGTGTATGTACAAGTAATATATATAATACATACAAAATAATAACACTGCAGAAATAATTGTTTATATAATACAAATGTGTGTACTGAAAACAGATACTCTGTTATCGTGTTTAGTCTCCAGACAGAGCTAGATAGACCTGAACCAACATTTTTCAAAACGTTACACATTTATAAAATGGAAAATTTATCAATTCATTTGTGTATGCTTGGACATCTACTCTGCAGAAGTAATATTTTCCTGCAAATAATCTAAAAATCATTACACAGCCAAATAAAAGCAAAGAAGGTTTTAATATATCTTCTTTTTTTCATTAGAATTACTGAATGAAAAAGCAAATGAATGTTCAAAGAACATAACAAAAGTGTGATTGTATTACCTTCAGATACATTACAACAAGCTGTTTGTCGCCTACCAAACACATACAGCAGGGCTTCTGTGGAGACCAGGAGGCAGACAGTAACTTTGATCACGCAGACATTCCTCATTATTTCAGACCTCAAATCAAGTAGCAACAGTCAGGGGAAGAAAGAGGTGAGAGACATGGGGCTGCTGGGGAGGAAAAGGGAAGCAGACTGCAATTTTGTCCTAGGTTCAGCATCCTAATTTAAACAAAAACAGGCTGTTGGCATCTCTGTGCTTCCCTACACCCCCTCTCCCTTCCCCATGCTTCCCGGCCTCCTGGTTCACTAAAAATGACAAGCACATTTCTAGCCTTTGCTTTTTTATCAAGCTGACAAAGGTCAACAACACTAGCCAGAAGAGTGTTGAAGTATTCAGTGCCACAGGTCATCCTAATAGATACTGGAGGGACTCATTGCAACACCACTGTAAGCCAAGACAGCATGATTTTCAAGAGGCAGCACTTTGCACGTTCACAGCCTGCTTAATTTAATACAATACTAGCCTCATGTTTGCAAAATATCATCAGCACATTTCAGAGCTGGTATCTTTCTGTGGGTGACAGTAAGGTGACTGAATTCAGGCATGTTAACAGATGCACCTTTTTATGCTCTGTTAAACCATGTCACAGACTACAGCCCCTAAGTGCATTCCTTTATTTATGCTGCAGCCAGCTGAGCTAATTATCAGGGACAGACCTAGTAAAAGGTCTCTGTAAAGTCCAGTGGCTGTGTACGTGTGTAAAAAGGACAGGAGGGGAAAAGGGATGGGGTGGGGTGGGGTGGGGTAGGGGGTGGAGAAACACTCTTTTGAAAGCATGTTCTTAAACACATGGCTTTGAAGTCTTCATGTTGTTTCATCAGTGTTGTGTGTATGTATGTGTGTGTGGTGGGGGACTATGAGGAGGGGGGAAGAGTTGAACCAGCAGCTTGAGAACATAGTTATGTTTAATTCAAACGTGCTGGTCCCCCCACCCTTTATTATTATTATTAATAATAATAATAATTATTATTATTATTAAAACAGTTATGCTAAGGTCCAAACATCCATATAAAAAAATAGCACAAAAATCTCTTAAACACTAAAAAATAAGGGAAGATTTTACCCCTGAAAAAATAATTTATAATTCTAAACAAAACAGTTTGTTACCCCTCTCTGCGCATTTTTTTTTTCTTATTTTATTATGTGTGTGCAAAGGAACACTCACTTACAGCTCTCCTTCTACCAAATCTTCCAATATACCAAATGTTCTCTATAAGCTTTTATGCCACAGCCATATTTTATCAGTAGCAACAGCTACCTTCTTTCAAAATTCATAGCAAGTTTGGCTGGTTTTTAACCAAATGAATGTCTTTTGCTTGCATGACTTCTTCCTGTACTACAGTTTTCAGTTAAAAAGATCATAATACTTAAGAGAAAAGAGAGAAAAAAAGGACTTGATGATGACAATTTTTTTTACTACTTATGACTAAATGACCTTAACAAAAGAAGTAAATCATTTGTCTTATGAGCAATGTTTTTTTTTTTTTTTTTACAGTGTACAATTTAGCTAATAACTAGTTGGGGCCAATCTTTAACAAGTCACATATTTCCATTGTCCCTTCACCCCCTGCTTATGCTTTTACCACATCCTAACAAAAACATGACCAGAACTGGTGAAAAACATACGGTTCCAACTAATGAATCACATACTTTCCCGCAAGTGCAGTAAGTACTACCAGCTGTGACAGTCTTGCTTTGGCAGTGGAACTAGTGCAGAACAAGGCCGACACATCTGAAACCAGCTGTACTGAAAAACCACAAGCAATATAAGTCCGTCTGCCTTCTCAGGGGCTTCTTTGTCTCTGTCTGTGTCTCTGCTCTGTCCCTAAAACTTGCCAGCCATCTTGTTTTGACAGAGTTCAGAGTTTCAGAAGTTTCAAGGGGGAAAAATCCGCTGATTCAGGAAACCGGGTTTCAAGAAAATGATAAGGAGGTCTTTGTCAAATGAGCCCAAGTCAGTAAATTTAAAGAGACAGAGAATGCATCTACACATCTGCTCTGTTTGTACTTCAGTTTAAAGCACAGGAAAAGATACACATATACCTCAACATATGTATGTCCATAAATTTGTATTTGAACCATGAAGCGCAGACAGTGCTCATGAATGGGGGAGAGGGGTGGGAGAATGGTGTCATGAGGTCTCGGGATTTCATCACATTAAATCTGAGAAGGTCACAATGCTCAGAAATGTCTTAGTTAATCTCTAATTATATACATCATCCCAATGCTAAAACCAATGAAAGTTATACCTCGACTCACCACTTTATATGGTGTATATGCCACCAACTTTATTGAAGACTGTTCCAGCACTGTTTCAGAGAGGCTTTTAAAAAACTTGAGGGGGACAATTTCTTAATTCTTCCAAATGTTAAGCCAGGTACTATAATTAACACAAGCCTACTGTACTGTACTGAGATAATGTGGATTAAAAAAGCAATAAATTAATTTAGAAAAAATAAATCAGAATTCATCTAAAGGACTCTTCCTTCACAGGAAAAAATGTAACACTCAAGTATGATGCTCCAAGTCCTTCCAGAACTTAAAGCAAGTACTGAATACTATACTGGGAAGTTTCCTTTTCATTCCTCATCTTCAAAAGAAAATGCTCTTGCTTCCATTCCTGCAGAAATGGAAGGTGTAAGCCCTAGTATTCTCAATAATAAATAAATAATAAAGATCAAATCAAGATCTTGGTCCAGGACTGATTTCTCCTTATCTTGCAAATTGTGAATTTTAGAAAATATTCATATAGGAATAGGTGATTTTTTTTAGCAATTTTTTATTATTAATATAATTAATGATGCATTTTTCAGAATTTTAGAACAGATTTAGATTAAATAACTGTCTCGTTATGTATTATTAAAAATACTGCAATACTTGTAATATCATCACCTACATCACATAAGGTTTTTCAGCATCACATCACATAAAGTTTTCCAGCAGACGGAGATGTTCCCCTTCAGTTATATTTTATATATATATTTATATAAAATTATATCAAAATGCACAGCACCCTGTGACTGCTTTTTGTATAGTGTATACATGTGGTCACAAACACTGTGAGCATGTTTAGCAGCATTAAGGCTTTTGGTTCTCACTCAGGATGGTCGCATTACCCCTAAGCTGTAAAGACATTAAGTGATCTTTTGTGAGTCTGCCTATCAAGTGCAAACAACACTTTAATGCAGTGCCATGCCACCAAATATTTTGTATGCATACGTACTTTGCCAGAAAACTATTTTAAGTATACTTTAACATATAAATACGTGTAGTTTGATCTCTATCTACACTTCACACCTGTGATGTCATATTAAGATCAACATAAGCACTACAAGTCAGATTTTACAGACCTTCCTCTGACAGAGAAAAAAAAATATAAAATAAACAGCTTAAAGTATTTAGAAATGAGAAACAGTCAGCTCTGTCGTACCAAATAATACACCATAAAATTTTAGGAACAGTTATGGCTATTTTTCTCTCCTAGACATGCCATGTAATCTACATGGAAGCTTGGTTTTCTCCATTTTTCAGAAGGTAAAGTAAAACTGTATTCATCCAATTCTGGGACATGGCTATCATCTCCTGAGTTTGTAGCCAATTATTGTCTCTCTTATAGCAAAAGTAGACTGATGCTCTTCTTACATTGCAACTGAGACTCTCACTAGGAATAGAAAATTAGGAAAGAAGATCAAGGGATGCTGATAGTCATCTCCATCCTCTCTTTCTTAATACAATAATCTGAAAACAACTGAGAAATAGGTCCTCTAAAGAGCTGCACTGGATGGACTTGGATTTTAAAGTGGTGTCATTGTTGTTGCTTTTTTTTTTTTTTTCTTGGGGGGGGGGGTTGTTTTCCTTCCTTCCCTCCTTCCCTCCTTCCCTCCTTCCCTCCTTCCCTCCTTCCCTCCTTCCCTCCTTCCCTCCTTCCTTCCTTCCTTCCTTCCTTCCTTCCTTCCTTCCTTCCTTCCTTCCTTCCTTCCTTCCTTCCTTCCTTCCTTCCTTCCTTCCTTCCTTCCTTCCTTCCTTCCCTCCTCTTTCTCTCTTTCTTTCTTCTTTCTCTCTCTTTCATTCTCTCTCTCTCTCTCTCTTTTTACTTCTTTGTTTCTTTCTTGTCTTGTCTTTTGGGGGCTGAGGGAGAGGGAAGAATAGGTATAGCATCTTAGGAAAAGAAGTTGTTAAGGTGTCTGATGTATTACCCTAACATCAGCCCTGCACAGCAGCAGCCTTTTAGTAAATATAAGCTAAAAGGAAATTGCAAACTCCAAACTCTTTACACACTTAAAAATCACTTTTTTTTTTTTTTTTTTTTTTTTTTTTTTAACTGTAGGGCAGAAAGTGGTTAGGTTTTAATGATTTACTGGTTTACCTCAAATTACAAACTAATAAAATATATTTCCTCTTAAAATGAAAAAGGTCTTCAGCAGACCTTTGTAGAGTCAAATAAAGAATAATCATAACAATACCAAACTGCAATCATTGAATTAGCTTTATGACGTTATATTAACTTTTAATGTAAGCTTTTTTTCTCTTTGTGAGTACAGAAAATCACACCTTTCAATTTTCCTAAATTCAAAAGAGAAAAAAGAAAGGAAGGAAGGAAGGAAGAGAGAGAGGAAGAGAGAGGAAGAGAGAGGAAGAGAGAGAAAGAGAGAGAGAGAAAGAGAGAGAAAGAGAGAGAGAGAAAGAGAGAGAGAGAGAGAGAGAGAGAGAGAGAGAGAGAGAGAGAAAGAGAGAAAGAGAGAAAGAGAAGGAGGGAAGGAGGGAAGGAGGGAAGGAGGGAAGGAGGGAAGGAGGGAAGGAGGGAAGGAGGGAAGGAGGGAAGAAAGGAAGGAAGGAAGGAAGGAAGGAAGGAAGGAAGGAAGGAAGGAAGGAAGGAAGGAAGGAAGGAAGGAAGGAAGGAAGGAAGGAAGGAAGGAAGGAAGGAAGGAAGGAAGGAAGGAAGGAAGGAAGGAAGGAAGGAAATAGGAAGAATCAAATCAGTCAAGCAGCATAAGAAAGAATTGGGAAATCAATTAGAAATATCCAACACCAACATGGGGAGGGATAACTTTTGCAAAATATCTTTTATAACCTCATTTATAAGTATACAGCTAATTCTAAATCCCTGTTATTGGAACATTTATTACAATGATTATGAACTAAATCATCATATGAACAATATGCCCTTTTAGCTAGTATTCGGATTTCCATTTTTTTTTTCTTGCATGGATATTTTATGGAAATATTTTATGGAAATTAAAATTCAATTCAATATAAAGTGATTTCAAAAACTCCAATATAAAGTACCCTGTATGTTAGCACTCCTTGCTACTCTTTTCAGAGTAGAGCAAAACACAGTCATAGATATTCCCCACACTGGAAACAGAAGCTATGTTTATACCGTTTCAATTAATTTGTATTCATTAGTTCAGATTTTTTCATTCACATATTTCCAAAGAACATTACAGCAGAGGAACTTCTGATATTAATTAAACAGAGAAATCTATTCATTTATTTATTTATTTTCTGGAAAAAAAAATCTATTAGGATTCAAAACCAAAGTCATGTGACATAGCCAACTGCAAAATTAATCCAGTGTTTTCCAGTAAAGGTAGGACTGTTTGAATTGAAACTATTTCTTTTTCCATCAGTTGTACGAATCATACAAATTACAGCCCACTTATAAACCAAAAAGAATGAATAAATTCACTACACCAATTAACTGTTTGACTAAACCGGGTTGTAATTAACAGCAGTGATGACAAAAAAGTGGAAGCTACTATTAGTTAATAGTTACTGTTCAATGTTAGAAAATTGTATAATTTCTCATAAGAAGAATTATAACCATAGATTTCAATATGATCGTAACATTCACTGTTTCTCTGATGGGCAGATGCAAATAGAAATCACCAACCCACCTACTTTCAGCTACTACTTGAATTCCTTTGGAAATAGCTAGCCTTTTCTCCCAGGGAAGGGAGCATCCAAGGCAGCAGAAGATGTTTTAAGGTTGTCTGTTCATGTCAGCTGGGTGACACAAAGTTCTCCAGGTGTTGAGCCAAGTGAGGCAATAGAATAAACAACTCAAAAGCACACCTGCATGAGGCAGATGTACAAACACCATAGAAGACTGTGAATCTAAAATTTAAGTAATTTTTTTCATGTTCATATGAATTTACTTTCATTTCCTCTTCACATCTACATGAAAAAAAAATCCTCTCAGATATATATGTGCAATTCCACAGTTCTTCGGTGAGAAATGTGGTGTGCTTTTTATGTGAGAACACATACTATGTAATACAAAGGCTACTCAGTTTGTTCTTTAGGGTTTTCTTTTTCATTTTTTTTCTTTTTTTTTTTCTTTTTTTTTTTCTTTCTTTCTTTTTTTTTCCTTTTCTCAAATCAAAGACTAATTTAGGTTGGAAGAAACCTCTAGAGGTCATCTGGTCCACTCAAAATAAGGATACTTTTGAGCAGCTTGCTCAGCACCTTTTTTGGTTTAGTTCTCCTACATTATTTTTTTCATTTTGAAATGATTGCAGTCAGAGAATTCTTGACTTTATTAATTAATTTATTATCTTGCTTTATTAAGCATTACTATCTACAGTAAGAAAAATGAATGTGGGTGTTGAAAGATTTGTCTATAAAAAAATGACATGGGCAGGATCAAAGGTTAGGAGCTTGCAGTTCAGTCCATCACACTTTGTTATCTAACCACTGTTTATATTGTCTTTTAAATAGACCTCATCTTCAAATTAGTATACCCGCTTAACAAATTGCCCTTATGCACTTCTTTTCCAAATAAGTAATGAATATACAAAACAGTGTGTGTGCTAATACTAAAGTCTACATCATTTCAGAAAGGAATCTCTATTTCTGTTTTGTGCTTAGTTCTTACATATATCTTCATATATTTAGTCAAAAAGTCTCACAGAAATCAAAAGTATATAGAAATGTCCGTTCTCTCTCCCTCCCCCCCAAGTTTCCTATTTTTTTTTCCCCTTTAACATGATAGAAAAATATACATTGCCCCCAGAAAAACACTTTCCTTTTTCCCTAATCATCTCCACCATGATGCCTAGTCATAATTCTGAGTAAATAGTTTTTACTGTACCTTTTCTTCCTAGCAAAATCTCAGCACACCTTTCGAAAAGAAAGAGTACAACTTTTGAGGACCTATGCAGATAAAGTTATTTGTAACAGGTACATATCATATGGCATTGTGGTTAGAAGTCCTAAGATGAGTGCTATTAGTGACTTATTTAAATTAGTTTATTTTGCTTCCCATTTAAGCTCCAGAATCATCTTAGCCAAAGCTGGCAGTCCTGCAGATGTGAACTGTGTTACTACATAATGGGGATAGCAATGGAAATATTTTCTTGAAAAATTTGACTAGCCTTAGTAATACCCACAATTTACGTACATGCAGTCTACATAAACAGTTATTCTGGATTTAGCTTGTGTTTAGTACCACTTGATAAAAACTATTACCAATGTGGTTTACATAAATTACATGTAGTCTACTCCATATGGAAACCATATTTTAGCAGTAAGAATGTTTAATAGTGAACATTCTGCCTTGCTCTCTCATGGGCAGCCTCTTTCTCGCCTCTCTCTGGCTGTATTATTCCTACGACTTAAGAAGATATTTAGTTCATGAAACAGGTCATTTGAATATTCACACTGCAGACAGATTCATTTTATCTCATGTTAACAAGATGACTAGCTTCTTTGAAAAGTAGTGCACCGTATTATCCTCGCCCATAGTTTTTTCAAACATAGGCTGATAACAACAATTCACTGCATGAACATCATTATTTGTCTAAGTTATTAATGACTTTTAATTGTTTATTTTATGATAAGTCTCTTTACTTTAGCCCCTGTCATGTAAAATTAAATAACCAACATATCATGAAGGAATACAAGTACAAAATAGTTTAATATTTTGTTATTACTTTGTGTACTTTTGTAACATTTCATAATTTTTGTTTAATAACAATGGTAACTTCTACATTTTATTAGATAGGATATAAGGTGTAGTTTAAGCAGAAATCACAGAGCACTATATATCAGAGACAGATGAACTTCCTGAAGATTTTAAGTTTATATATATACTTAGTTTTCCTTACTACGTTTAGGCAAAAGAGATAATTTTTCTGTCAGGGCTGTAAAATTTTAAGCTGGAATTGTGATCTTTTGAAGTTCATGGCAGTTTTGTACTCCACCCCTCCCATGCCACCCCCCCCCCCCCCGGCCAGATTTAACCCTCAAATTTATAATGTGTTTAATATATCAGTTAGTGGGGAGAAAAAGCAGATTCTAACAAATGCATTTCCAGAGAAATAAAAGCTATTACAACAAGAGCAGGCCCAACCTGTTCCTCTGTTCTTTATTTAAATCTTTAATAAGAAAAAGCTTGAAAATTTTACCAGAATCAAATAGTCAGAGAAATGTAATGAAAAACATGCGTTAAAAAAACAAACAAAAAAAACAAACAAACAAACAAATAAATAAATATTTGCAATGTAGAAAATTAGAGTGAATTTAACCAACAATGGCAACATTGCTAAGGAGTTTTACAGTAAGTCATACAATGTGTAAATATCTGTATTCCTATGACATACTTCTATAGAATTCAGAAAGCTTGCATTAAGGATACAATTCATAGCTCAGATACAACGTAAACTTCCAAACATCTGGTGAACTTCAATGCAGAGCTTTCAATCTCCCCAGAGAGTTATCAATTGGACTATAATGTTATCAGCTTTCACACACTTCTCAGTGCAATGCAATCTACTTGCCTGAGAACATGAGGGAGAGCCAGGAATTCCTGTTCCAATTCCAAATTTGTGGACTCTCTAAGATTTCTGGTAAGTCAAGAATTCCCAGCTGCCTCACTTTCACAGTCTCAAAAAATGGGGATATATTTCTTTGCTACTTTTCAGATGAACAAAGACTAATTACTGAATTACTGATCATTATATAAAAACTTAAAATACATACTTTTTGAATGCTAATGTTCACTTCATTGTCACCAAATACAGACACTTTAACACATGGAGAAGACTTTAAAGAAGGAACAGCAATCGAAATCTCTATATGAGCAAGACATCTCTTAGATCCAGATACGGTGATAACATTTACAAAAGCAAATCATACTTTCAATTGACAGTACAGTTAATGCAATGATATACTATAATTCATAGTAATTTAGATAGCTGTTCTCTCCTTTTCTGGCTCCTTGACTTGTCAAAAGCACAATTCTATTCCACTTGGTGTGCAACAGTGACCTGTCACAGGGTGCACAGAATACCATGATATGTTCCTCAAAGACAATTACAACAAAAAGTTGTTTGTCTGCTTCCTGAAGGCAGAGTTGTTTCCCAAACTTAATGAACTACCAGGGAATACCTGAAGTGTGTGGAATCTGTACGTTACCAAAAGCCTACCTTCTGACATGAACATATATATCCAATGCCAACATCAGACTATGAACTCCTAGCTCAGAGTCTGTGTCATCAGCCTGTTCTTTTTCAGAAAAATACATTAGGAAATCTGGATCCCACAAAGGCAAAAGGGAGTTGGTAAATATCAACAACAGTATTTATTGTGAGAAACACACGGAGAAGTGGCAAGAAAAGCACAGACTTTTTAAAGACAATTGAATTATTGGGCACTATTGAATTGAAAATAGGGCACTATTCACAGTTTCTCATAGAAGAGCTTTAGTAAGTGAGAAATCAGACAAAGAAGAAAAAGTAGATATATCAAAAAATTACAGTAGCATGGTATGCATCACATAAAAGTTTGAAAATTTTATCAAAGAGAAATATTTATTCCAAATTTACAGTTTGGTAAAGCAAGGCATACCAGGTGGAACTGTAATTAAAAAAAGTTCCATTGAGGAAGTTTGAGTTGCATACACTTGAAAAAATCAGAATTCTGTGACAGAACAGCAATAAACTGAACTTCACTATTGCTTTGTAAAGATCCTCTCACTGAACTAAGCTTTCTCATACAAAGGTGATGACAAGGCATGTAAACAACTCTGCATTGGTTTTAATCTCTTAGTATAACAAGTAGCAAATGATCCTTACACTAAGATAAATGTCTATGAGGGGTAATCTCTCTTTAAAGCCAACCTACTCTCAATTCTTTGGTTGGGAAAATGAGACTGTTCACCCTGGAAAATCCATTTAAAGAATTTTTTAACAATTTCTAGTCCCCCAGATTCATAAATATTTGGGTCATGTTCTGAAGCCTTGAAACCAACTGTTCAGAACAGGTTGGGATTACTGATATTCAAATACAAGTACACAGAAAGCTATTAAACATGAAGAGAAGGGTTTACATGGACAGCTTGTACAACTGTCTCCAAAAATGTTTAGTGTTCCAGATGAAAATTCCATGACAGAATGTATTTCACGAAAACAATTCACATGAAGTAGTTCTGTAATCTCTGATAGCATCATAAAGGTTGTTGACATCTGATTTTTCAGAAAGCAATCCCAATTCATAGAGAACCTTTTAGGTTTCCATTCACAGAGGATGCATCAATCATAACAATAAACAGTCACTTTTTCCTTATTTAGCTATCAAAAAATTCTGAGAAGAATATCACGTGGTATTTTCATAGATAATTATGTACAGTTTGGGTCAGATCTATTTAACATGGAAATACTGGCACAGCTCTTAACTTTTATTGTGAGAGTCTGTTACTACTGGCAGAAAATTTATGTTCATATTTTTCTAACTTCTAATTTCAGTGTTCTGCTACTAATTATTAATGTCAAAACCAGAACAAAAGCTCACTGCTTGGCATGTTGACTTCTGCACACAGATGTCAAACATACAGGGTTCATTAATGATTTCAAGGTGCTGGAAACCAAAGAGATGTCCAAAACTGTGCTGCTGATTATTGGTTCTTTTCAGATTAGCATCTTCATGAATGGAGAAAGCACAGTTAAAACCAGAATCTTAATTTGACATACACTCTAAGACATTGTACGCTTACATGTTGTATCATGGAAAACAAACAAACAAACAAACAAACAAAAACAAAAACAGGAGAGTCTAGAATACAATTTAATATAAGCATATTTTGCTGAACTGCATGGCATTGAGTGGTTACCAGAGAAGAAAGACTAGTGTTCAAAACATAAATAATTAAAGACCCACAACTGAATGTTTAAAGGTCTTCAAAAACAGAGGATGTAGACTTCTGTCTACATCTGTTCAAAATGTCTTATATGGACAGTTTTTTGTTGTTGTTGTTTTGTTTTGTTTTTTAAATTGCAACAAGTCAGCAGCACATAGTTATCTGTGTAACTGACAAAAAACTAGAATAGGACATAAACTGAAATGTGCATAAGCTTTTCGTAAACATTACAAAGAGCGTTTAAGTACACTGATGATCTTCCCATTTAGTCAACATGACATTTTGTAACACTAGAAAACTGTGTTTTAGAAATTCCAGAACTGTAGATTAAAGTCCCTTCTACTTCCGATACCTATCAGACCTACCATAACACACTTACTCCAAGCAGAAAAAACAGTAATAATTATGCTCTGATTACCACATACTCAACAACATTTGGCTGGAGAAGGGGGTAAATAGTAGCTTGATGAAGTTCCAGATTGCACTGTTTTTGCAAAAGCTGAGACTAATTGGTAAGGTTACAAAAGGTGAAAATCTAAACATAAACTCAACCCATATAAGAAGAGCCATAATAGCCTTTGCATCCACAGCATTTCTTTAGAATCCCATATTAATTTTTGCAAGCTTACATTCACAACTGCTAGTGTGAAGTGTTTTCTCACATTACCGAGCAGATCCACAGAAACAGCAAGGGAAAGCAGCTATACACTGATGTCACACTCACAATTATAATTAGGGTAGGAGAGTTTTCATAACCAGCATCTTTCAGTTCCACAAATCTGTAGCAGCATTTGAAAGGAACGTGGGTAAATCACTTACAGACATGTGAGACTGTTCTCTTTACACTACCTCCCAGAATTGTTCTATTCATTACTGAACAGGCTAGTCCCCAAAGTCATAGCAGCATTAGAAAGTAGAGAAGAATTAATTGTCACTTATACTTCTCTGGAAGACCTGTGGAAACTCAGAAGATGGCTTTCTTTGTTAGTCTTCCCATATACTTGTATAGAACAAGAGATTTATTCACCAAACTCACCTCACAAACTATGCGTTATAAGTTATGATTAGGGTTATAGCATCTGGGATCCCATTTTGTCTGTGAAGAATCCAAAGTCTGGGAATTGTGTCTAGTGTTTCAGTTGGGCTGCCTGGTTACCAATAAATCATAACAATGCCCAGTGCCCCCAGCTAGGATCAACCCCATTGTATATGCACTTGCTTGTATAAGCACAGATGGCTTTTTGGATGATTTATCTCTCTGGCAAGCTTGCAAAAACTACTGGACAGCTCACACACAGTTAGTTTGACTTTTCAGGAAGGGTCAACTGTACAGGTGATCTGTTCATGTGCACTAAGCCCAGCGTGTCCCAGCCACACTGTTCTTTCTCACTTTGAAGGGACTCTCGGTTCCATGAACATGCATTAGGTCTGACATTTCTTCAGAAGCACGAGACTCATTGAGCATGTGCTACACAGAATGTGAAGACATTTTTATGTCCAGGAAATCCTAGGCAGAAATACAATGGGCATCCTTACTCACCACATCTGCCTTTCAACAAGGTAATCAGAAATCAGTTCACTTGCTGATGGACTATTTGCCCACATGATGAGAATTGCATATAATAAACAGGACTACTTACAATAACATGATGATGACACATTTGTTTTATTAAGAAACTCTTCTTTAGGTGACTTTTTCACAATGCAAAGTAACCCAGTGGGTACAATTGCTGTGGAATGTACCAATCTGAAAAGCAATTTCAATTATTTTTAAACATATCCATTAAGTTTTATCATATTAAAAAGTTTTTTCAGATCAACAAAACCATACCACTTCTAAACAATGCTACGGGTTTCACTTTTTTTTTTTGTGGTATATTATTGTTGTTAACTGCTATATTGTCAGCATCCAATAATCACAATATCACAATAAATCACAATAAATCACTAAATGTTTTTAAAATACAGCTTTTTCTCAGAAAACATACTGCTATTCTGTTTTTGTTTGTTTGTTTGTTTGTTTTCCCTGAACAGAAACATTCAAAACATTCAAGTCAGATGCTTACAAATTAACTTTTGAACACTCCAGTAACCATGACTGCAATCACTTCCTCTGTCAATAACTCTCTGGCTGGGCACTAGGAAGACAGCCCTGCTTTCCCATCCCCCACTGAGTACAGAAGACGAATTCCTTCAGCAATCTCTCCTTCAAGCACTGCAGATCATTTTGGGAATTCACTGCATATAGAGTCCATGAAGTGTGTATAGAACTCCATGGAAGTCACTGGCATTTCAGCCATGAACAGCAGTGAAGCCACTTATGCTTGAAGAATTAAATATATTCTCTTCCTACTAGAAAGAAGAATATATCTCTTCCTACTAGGCTGTTTTCTACTCTGCCTTTGCAGATGGCCTGGGACCAGAAGATCTGGATGGAAATGTCTGTAGAATTCGGAAATCCATCCACACTGTGAAAACAGAGTGTATAATCTAAAGCTTTGCTTAACAAATATAAAATATATACCTGTAGTCCCAACTGCATTCAGGTTCACAGAAACACTCTCCTTTTTTAAGCAGAATGATACTCCTTTACTGTGATGCAAAAACACAGAAGATAAAAAGTAGAGCTTGCCTGTATCTGACAAGTCTTCTCCCACCACAAGCAAACATTAAAAGTAATACGTTGCTTAGCAACATTTATCATTTGGGTTAAACTTGTTCATCATAGTTAAGATTTATCTTAATGTTTCACAAGCCAAAATAAACAATGACCCTATACTTACAGCACTGTTTTCACAAGTTGTTTGCAGAAGTGCATTGATTACTTCTAGGTTGTACCATACTTTTAGCATGGAAGTTTTAACTTTTCTGTTCTGCTCCCCTGTTGTTTCTACTGAAAAAAGTTTTCATAAAAGCAGATGAGCACACAGACAAGGGGATCAGCTAAAACAGCTAGATGTTTAGAAACAGCAACATAGAGACAAAATGCAAATAACTCCAGTTTGCAACAGGACTACAGCATCCCAGTGATCTTTAGAAAAGCCTGACTTTTAGAAGCTTAAATGCAATACTAGTAAATGTAGTGTCTTTAAGATGTAAGCATGGACTTCCAGACAAACTGAAAATCCAGGGAGCAATTCAGAAAGGCCCAAGAAATTTATTTCACACTGTAGTAGTATTCTATGCAAGCAAATGGACTCTAAGCAATAATGTTGAAAAGAAAACTTTCTCTCAACTATGTCAATTAATATTTTTTTCTAAGGAAAGATGAGTTAAGACCATAGGATTTGCCTCTGTGTAAAATATTTGTTTCTTTGATTGCAAAAGTTCTGATACAATTTTCCACAGAACCCACGTACTGAAATGTGTGAATGTGAAAATTAAATGGATTACTTATCATTGTCCAGGCACTTAAATACCAGAAATAAGAGCAAGCTGTTCCCAAATAGATTCTGTTAAAAGTTTCTAATGATGACAATGATAAGAAAATATTATGCTTTAGGTAATGTTTCCTGCTATCTCTTCAGGTGCTTTAAGAAGAAATAAAAGGGAGTAGATTCTGTTAAGATCCTAAGACCTCTTGTAAAAACATTTATTAAAGTGAGATACTAGCAATGAGAACAAACACTTTAAAATTAGGCTATCAGCATGACTAAAGTGTTTGCTTAACATCTCCTCCCATTTCTAAGACATCTCTTAGATGTCATTCTGAAACAAACTCAAGGTGCCTCTCAGACTATCAGGAGTGGAAAGTGTCATGAGTGAAATCAGTTACAACTCTGCTAGATATTATCCTCTTCCAGAAGTCTACACTGCACAGCCATTACCACCTCTGCACTTTAGTGCTCAACGCTGCTGGGCAGGAGGGCAAGGGCTGAAGGACAATTACACCATCATTAGTCTTTAATTTAAGCAGCAGCAGACATTGCTGTAAAAACCCACAGAACCCAGACAGAACCCACAGTGACAAAGCCCTGCTCCCACCTTAGGAGAAATAAATCTTCAGCCAATCAGAAAATAAAATTGTGAGACTTTAGGAACACAGGCAGCACTATTGCGCTGAATCCTGTGTGCTCTGTTATGCTGTGTGTGCCTGGGTCAGATTTTTTTTTAATTTATTTTATTTTATTATTATTTTTTTTTAAACACAACCATGTTTGTTTATTTTTTTCCATATAAAGATGGCCAACAGAGTAATAAAGAATGGTAGATGGTAGTACAGGGCACAGTAATAAGACACAAGGAAAGATGGAACACGTGATTAGAGAGTGAGGAGAAGAGCAATCAAAACAACAAAGGGAAAGGAGAAAAAGGACATTGGGAGTATGCAATAATAAGAGCAATTCCAGACAACCAGTAGTAACAGGGTCTTTGCGGGTCTCCAAGGCACTGCAAAAACGTGGTGTCATGGACAGGGAAAACTCTTTCATCCAGGGAAGATGAAAAGATTTAGTTTTGCCTTCAGCAATATGGCACTGTAGTGCTCTGTTCATGTGGCTGAAGGCAACCACCTCCAAACAAAAATTGCTGCAAGTCTTCTCTGGATATGGAGCAGTGTCCTTCTCATTCTCAGCAGCGCAGAAATGCAAACATAAATTAACAAGTGCTCTGCAGAGTTGTTCACATGAAATTTTTCTTATCCAGTCAAACATATATTTAACTTGGGATTTACAAGGTTTTTGTTTGCTTGTTTCTACCACAAAGTGTAATACTCAAATGATTTATTTCATAGCAATGTAAGGATTAGGATCAAACATCACAAGGTAAACAGTCATTGAAAGCAACTGGATTGTAATAGCTCATCACAGCATAATTAGTAACAACTCACTAAATCTATGGACTAGGAGAAGAGTTAAAATGCATGCTCATAGTGTAAATATTGTTATTTGCAAACTGCCCAAGCACTGCAACAATTCTCAGGAAGGATCACATCCCTCAGTATTGTATCATTCAAAATTCTCTAAAGCAAAACTGGGTATGTGTACATAAACTGCTTTTTATGAACATTTATTCCAAATGCTACTAATCTTTCTGTCTGTGTGTTCACTTTGTGTTAACTTTCTCTAAATATTTTGGTTACTATTTTCTGACACAAAAGTTTGCAGAAACAACTAATTAAATTTAAGTGAAAGCACTCTATGAATAGGTTCCTAGAACACAGGCATCTGCAACAAAGGATTGCAGGTCAAATATTATTAGGCCACAAGGAAATGCAATGGTATGCCAGTTGTTAAGTTTCTAAAGTTTAGTTAGTATTTCCCCACCTTAACGCGCCCTTTTCCAGTGAGTCTGGATAAGCTCTCCTATTTACATAGTATAGATACACATTTTACTAAGAGCATTCCTATCCTTTCAGCCAAATTAATGCTATTATTATTATTAGAATAATAAATATTAAATATTAGAATTATGAATAGACTATACATGAACAGTCTTCAAAGGTTTACAATTTTTTTTTTTTTCATTCATAAAGTGCCTTTCTTCCTAAAAAATCATGAAGATTTCTTACAAATGCTGTATTTATTCATTTCCACTGAAATGCTGATACATCTGGTAGAGACTGTGTAATTTCTTCAAATGCACACAGGGATTATGGTAAATTTTAACAGAGGACTTTGACCTGTCCAAAATGTACTACGTACAAAATAGTACAAAATGTACTATTTTTCAGGCTTTACCGTTTTTTTGCAAGTTGAGTGGTTCAGGGCAATATAGTTACAACAAATAGGCACAAGATTGTTATGAATACAAAATCAGGACCTTTATATTTACAGACAACAGATACTACCTTGGTTCCTTTGAGAGACCTCCTGGTCATGATACATCATTCATGTATTTCAGAAGACCAATGAGAAGACCAAAAGAGTGGGTCCTGCCATGATTTCAAATGTCAGTCTCAGGAAGGATTGGGATTCAAAGACGTGAGCCCAGTTTTGAGATATCAGACTCTTTGCTCAGGTAAAGATCTCATCACTTCAGCTGGGAATTTTGACAATGCCAGGTTTGTAAAGGACTTCGTCTTTATTTAGATGAGAAAACTATCCATCCCATTCAGGCTATGCTGTGAATATTACAGTATTTGATGTACTGTAAACCATGATGAAATATAAAATGTGCAATGGCATTAAAAGTGGAGTCTAAAATCCAAAACAGAACTGACATGTATCAACTGATTATAAGAATGGAGTTTAATTTGTATCCTTCTTTTACAGGCTACACAGTATGTTAATGGAGCTCTCTCCTTTGAACGATGTAAGGAATATGGGTACATGGTATATATACTCGGGTGAAATAAAGCCCCTGTAGATTAGAGGCAGTTACAGATTTATTTATTTATTATTTTTTTTTTTACACTTTTCATGCAAAATACTCCATTGTTATAAATTCTCTAAAAACTAATTAAAGAGTTTTTAGAGCTTTGCCTTCCAGTCTGTATAACTGAGAATTCTTATGCTTGACCTGCAGGTACAAAATCTTCTAGACTGCTGAACTGTTTGCCTGCCTGTCTCATTTCACAGTAGAAAAATATTATTTTAAAAACTCAATTTGAGATCTTTAAGTGTATGCTCATCACTAAGCTGTTGTTAAGACATACAAGAAACTGTTCTCAGATTGTGGTCCCTTTACAGAAAATCTCTAGGATGTCTTCAACTAGTAGGAAACATATAGTCAATTTCTCTTGTTATTACAAAATGAGGTCTAAATTCTGTCTTTGAAGTTGTGCTTAAAATGCTATATTTTAAGCGAATTCTTTCTACAGGAAAACATTTTTTAATCATTTTTGTACGTGAGTAACTCCATTAAAGTCTCCTTATGTGGTCATTTTTGATATGAGTAAGATTCAACTCCTGTGGACTAAGTTAGAGATCAAGAGAAGTCTCAGAAAGAGGGTTTAAAAGCTAGTGTTACTTGATAATTCTAACTGGTCATGGAGATTTGTGGATAAATCCACAAAGGATAAATAAGATGTGTAACAAGTGAACATTAGTCAGCTTATATGTTTCTGCCCTTCCTTCTTCATATGTAATTCTCATACCCTTCCTTTCACTGAAATTTTTCATACATGAAAATATGTGCATGGCATGCATATGCTCCCATTCTCACAGACTTGCTAATAACCAGTTTATTCCATACATTGCATGACTACTGTTTTTGCTCAAAACTATTTGTGGCTACAAATAGCCAGTACAAAGTTCTGATGCTAGTAATTTCTGCAGAACTTCCTGCTACTGCAACACACGTATTTTGTCAAAACATAAATCTGTAGTCAGATGTGTAGTTACACCTGTAGTCAGGTGTAAGCATTTGGCAACCATTTTTTTAGGAACAACAATGACATAATCCATTTTTTTTTTCCCTCTAAATTTATTAATTTCTGCTTTTTCATTATTTTATGATTTTCTTCAGTATGATTTTCTTGACTGAAGCACTGACGACTTTCAAAAAATCTAGCACAAAAGTTTATCCATTTTATAATTATGTACATATTTGAAACTTCTTTGTCCCCTCTCCTTTCCCCAAATATATCAGCTTTTATAACATTTAGAATACAAGCTTGTTATAATATTGACTTGTTATTGTGTTTAATACAGTATTTAAAAAGAAAGCAAAAAAACTCACAAAACAAGGGAAAGCCCTCAGAAACTTTTCATTTTCTAGTCTTTAATCAAATTTATGTCATTTGGTCTATAAGCTTAGTAGCATCCTCAATTCTCTGGCAGATTATAGCTGGTAGCTCATTAGACTGTTCTTCACGTTAAATTACTGAAAAGGGTGATGTATTTATAATACAGCTTGCAATGCTATAAAATGGCTCATCAATCTGTTTTATTCATGGAAAGTCCACATAAGGCCACTAGTCTGTTACTGGCAATAAACCTTGGGTGCATTTTCAAAAGACCTGCATATTAGATAGTGATTTATAGACCCCGTCCAAGAAATCAAACACGATACTAACAAGGCAAGGCATAACTCAGTTGACACTTCAAAAAGCAATGTAATTCCATAAGTACATCATGTGACTATGACCTACACAAAGAGTACAGAAGAATATCTTGTCCATAAGTATAACATGGACTTGAGAGAATATAATTTCCAATGCACAGTCTTTTTTATATCTCATATATATACATATATAAGAGATATAAATAAATATAAATATAAAATAACTATGTATAAATAAACATATATATATATATATATATCTGTTCTTAGCAAGTTAAAATTAGTACCTACTCCTCCTATTTGTGTGTTCATGTGATACAGTGCTCATATTGCGTTGCCTACTATACCCATCTTGTGATTGCTATAAAGAAGGCTTTTTAGCATCTGGGAACTATTTACATCTATACTATTTATACTACACTGCACTGAACTCTTAGTTTCAGAATAACAACAACAACAAACAGCAATCCGTTCTAAGTTTTTAAAATATTTTTCTTTTCAATCTAGCAAACAGGTTAAAAAGTTAAATTTAAGTTATTCCATGGCCTCAAAAAATTGCACACAGTTTTACCTTCTTTGGTATTTTTTCAGTAAAAAAAAATATGTTAATATTCAATATGGAAGGATATTTAATAATGACAATACTCGAGATGGCATAAGGAGTAGGAAAGGTAACTGTCCAATTTATTATGCTCCTTACAGCAAATAAGAACAGATTAAAAATGGAAAAGCATATCTTCCTGTCCAGTATTAACCATGTTCCTGGTGACAGGAAGTATTTTGATGTAAGAGAACTCTAAATTTTCCTGTAAGTGTGAACATTTTTCAGAATGTGTCGTGTGAAGTATTGATGTGACACAGTTTGCAACAAAACTGATGGAAAAAGTTTCAGTTTTATCCTTCTCTCAAAGATCTCAACCATTTCAATAATTTCAGTAGAATTTCAGATTGCTTGCAATATTCTCCCTTCTTTGCAGTTATGGAGTGAAAAAAGGGAAACTAACTGTAAATGAGAAGAGGTGGCACTCATTACATACACAGTATTACCAAAAGCACAAAATCTATGACATCAAAGAAGGAAACTATTTTCTGCCCCTATTGTTTCTTTTAGCAGTCACTACAGTTTGATCAACCCATTAAATAATTCCAGTGACCAAGACCCCATATCTGTCTGACATCACTTTTTTGCATGTTTTGTACAATATAATAAATAATACATTTTTAGAATGAAGTGTCATATTAATATGGTAATATCTTTACAAAACATTTTCTAGAATGCATTTCCCCAAACCTTTTTTTTTTTTTGAGTAAATTCTGTTGAACATTATTTATGTTTTCAAAACTCAAGAGTTTCAAAAGTTATTCTATTCAACAAAACTTGTAAAATTTGTAAAATGTTATTCTTATACAGGGAGGCATTTCTTTTTCTATTAATAATCTGCATCCTCTTTCTACTGAGTAGGTGATACACTGCTTCTACATCACGTAATACATTTGGATGACAATCTTTTGGTAGAAACATAGATATATTTAGATAATTTATAGGTTATACTTCAAAGCAGAATGAATCTCTGTTAGGATCTACACTGTCCCTTGGAAAGTTACATATAGCAAGGAATGTGCTTTCAAATACAAATAATATGAAAATAGTGGTAATGAAAATTAGCAAATCTTTGACAAACAAGCAATCAAACAAGCAACTCTTCTCTTTACTTATCTTTTTGGAATTTCTTCCTCTATTGATTAAAATAATGTTCTATCTCAAATGAAATCCAAGTACTTGCTTTCTCATACAATTCTTATATTTCTTCCATACAGCATGTTAAAATTTTTAGATATTGAAAAAATACTGCTTAAGTTATTAGTCAGAGGACCAATAGCACTGTATTTTAAGATGGCATTTAAATAATGATTGGATGAACTAATAACAACGATTTCCAGAGTGAGCACAATTTCCAGAGTGAGCTTTAAGCTCTGCAAACTTCCAGAGCAAAAAACACTGACCAATGCATGATGGCACCTGGTGATGGGTGCTGCCAGAACACAGAGGGGTATCAGACCTGGGCTGAAGGAGATAACTATAGACAGATAAAGGCTTTGCAGACCATCCATATCTTCCCAGATACTAAAGGAGATATACTTGCTGTAGTCAAACCTCTGACACAAGCAAACCTTTTCCATAGGAAAAGCATTCCTTACTGTTGAGTTCTGCTCACCACAAATGAATAAAGGTGTTAGGGTTGGGGAGGGGAGAGTAAAGGTATTTAAAAGGAGGGAAATAATGTCAGTAAAACAGTGAACGCTTGCAAACACATCACAATTCTGCTGCACTGAACTACATTGTAATAAAATGCAATAGAATGCTTAAAGTCAGCTCAAATATTTCCCAGAAATGTGATCATGTTTTTACATGTACAATATGCCTGGGTCGTTTTACTATACCAACACAAATAATTACAATCCTATTAAAATGTTCCTGACTGTGATTAGCGTAAAGTGGGCTCGTTTCCCACTCCCCCCATTAGGCCCATTAAAAAAAAAAAAAAGGGGGGGAGAGAGAGAGAGAAGAAAAAAAAAGCCATGCTTTTTCTTTGTGAGAAGTAGCAGTGTTTTGTTTTGTTTTGTTTTGTTTTCCTTACATGTTTCTTTAGACAGTTCTTGAATTCTTGAACGATTAAGTAGAATTAATGTCTCTTGAATGTTGAGGCACTGGAAAAAATCGAATTCTCTGTCATAGGGAATGTGGTGCAGAACTGCTACCATGGACCTCTGGAGGGAGAGACAGGAGCTGTTTCGGCAGGCTTGGGTTTCTCTCTGTTTATGTGAAACGGACATTGGCATATCTTGCCTGGACTTTTCCTGTGGGGTTCATATGGTAGGCAGAGTGGGGAATAGTTGTCTGAGCCATACCAAGGTCAGCCTGCTAGAGCTGACAGTTTCTGTCTCTGTACAAAGAAAAGAATCAATACTTTTGGACTACGGCTGTGCCCTCAGTGTAAAACAACAAACATGCAGCGTCTGACATGTTTCTAGGTGATTTGTGGCAGAACCTCTTGTCTGATCTGTATCCAGGAGATGCTGTGTTACTGCTCTGTGCTTTTCTTCTCTCTCTCGCCCCCCCCAGCTCTGTGATGTCTAATACTTTACTCAGGTACAGAGGCGTGTGTTCTACCCTACAGCTACTTGTCACTCAATAAATCACACCTACAAGCACAGTCTGCACATAGTGATCTGGGCTTTAACAAAGGATCAGAGGGACAAAGTGCAGGCAAGATACTGTAATTATAACAAAAATAAAACATTCAGGGGGTTATAGCAAAGACACAGGCTCTAAGGCGCTAATAAAATGTTATTAGAATTGCAGTTTTGTTTCAGTCCTTCAGGTTCCATTTTTGACAAATTTTCCATCTTAGATTCCTCTCGTTCATCATCTTTTCAAGCTAAAACACAAACTTCAAGGAAATTACCTATTTTATGAAAGTATCTGGTCCTGGATAACAGAACAGTCCTGTGTCTTACTATGTGAATCACTGTCACCTACAGTCAACACCAGTATTTTGTTCTTGATTTCTTAATCTTAATTGTTAATGCCACTTGGTCTAGCAGAACTGTAAGTTGGATCTAAAAGCAAAAACAATACTAATGAGACAATTATCCGAACATAATTCGAACATGCTTATTTGAAAAATCTTGAACCAACCAGGACTTACAGAGTATGCATTTGTTTTGTCCGATGCAATATATATATCATTTATATGATATATATAATTTGTGTTGAAACATCCCAACAGTTAATCTCTAACATACAATATGAAGCTATACTTGCATTGAAAAGAGATTTACAATAGGCCCGTTCTCCCAGCTACGTTACCTTCAGGCACTGAGTGAAGCTGTTAGGCAACTTGGATATGAGGGTGATGGACACTGTCATCCATCCTGTGCACTTTAATACACCCATTCATATTACCATAGACATTTCAGTCAAATCAAACACCCTTTAATGCAAGGTAAGCTATTCTCCACCATGGAGGTTTTGTACTACCTTGCTGCAGCTGTCACTGGTGAGAAGGTGCACAGGTTAGGGTAGCTCCACACTTCCTACTCAACCAGCAGGCCAAGTTCCCTCAGCCATGTGCTCCAACAATAGGGGATCAATAATTGTGGTTTAACAGCAGGGAGCCACCAATCATCATATGAATGATTAAAATGTGTCTGCATGCACACAGGTTGTTTGACTGACTAGGCCACAAGATCAAAGCTTGTGTGCTGGATTTAGTGCTGTGGGCTGAGATCTGGTTGGGAAGGAGCACAAGATAAAGGAAAAGGAAAGACAGTCACAGGTCAGGCAAAATCTGGAGCAAATGCTTCTAATTTATACTAGTGTTGGAGAAGTGAGATCACTGCATCTGCTCTATGCATTGCTCACCTTGGCACTTTCCCACCATTTTGAACAGTGGCAAGTTTCCATATACATCCTTTTGCTGGTCCTCATTAAATCAGCATCTCACTATTCATGGAAAGAAGGAGCAGCTTTGCTTGCATATTTTAATGAACAAAGACTTATTATTTAAGCACAGTCATTACAAATGAAAGTCATGTTGATGAGCTTGCAAAGGGTCAGCACTTTCTGACTGGGAACAACTGACCTTCTGCCCATACCATACTTGCTGATTTCTCCCACTGAGAAAAGCAAAGGACTATCACACTTGCCTGCCCACACACAATAGAAATTATGTCACCGTCCCAAAACACCGATATTTTCTTGAAGCACCTACTATTACTGACCTCAAGACCACCCCTGAATAAACAGAGGAAAAAAAAAAACACACCATGGAAAACAACGTTAGAAACTTAACAACAGTTCTAAATCTGCTGAACATTTACTGCTGGCCTGAATAACTCCAGATGGTCCAAAGAGAATATCACTTTTTGATCCTTTAACTTAATACTTAAAACCACAATTAGAACCCTGAATGTCAAACTGCTAATGATTCGCTTACTCTTCAAAATTCTGGCTAACTGGCTACATACTATGACCCTTTCAACAACGAATCCAATTCTTTCCTCAGGCTTTATGAATCTGTACACAATTGGAGATGTCTACTGGGAAACAACTACATTTGCCATATGGTTGTCCTCCAAATAGACAAACAAAAATAATCCAAAACAAGAATTCTCACATTATTTTTTTCTAATTGTCACAAGGTCCTGTGAAAGTCAAAAGAATGCTACTTCACAAAGAATATACCAAAATAGCCCACATCGTGTTTTGTATTGGAGTGGACAGAAGTCACTGATTGTCAAATCCAGCAAAGGACTTCTCTCTCTTGCTCTCCCCAACTATCAATGCATACATTTTGTTTTTCAGAAATCTAACCTACCTCAAAATAGAAAAGAAGAAAAAAAATCCCACGGTTTGTCTAAGCTCTTTGTGGTTATTCTGGGAGTCAAACAAATTTACAGTTTGAAATCACCAATTCTTCTCTCACATTCCAAGTAACCCAATAGCAATGCTCACCAGTGAAAATTCAGCTTAAGAGGAGTGTGAGGTGACAGACACACAGCAGAAACGTGCATCCAAAAATATGCAATAAACTGCAAAAGTACTTTGTAAAACATTTTTCTTCTTTAACTTCAAAGAGACTTTATACAGGCTTTTCAAATCATGCTGTGCACTACAAATGCTGTAATTTCAACTTAAGTTTCATGCAGCAGCAAACTAAACTTATACGATTTTCAGCATATATGCACAAGCAAATGGAGATATATCCTACTATTTGCAAATTTTATGCAATAAGATGAAGTAGGTTTTAATTTGTAACTTTTTTTAATATGTGTTGTTCCGCAGCATATCATTCTTCTATAACTAGCACCAGTGAGCTGTGATAACTGTGATAACACAAAACATAAAATCATGGATTACTATAAATCTGCTTCCAGATCTACCCTAATTGTTGCATTTCATATCTGAAATCTGACGACAAAAAAATCAAAGACAAACATATTCCAGAGAATGCATCTTGGTTCTATAAGGAAGGCAAGGATTAGAAGGTATTTCTGCTCAAGTCAGTTGTGAGTTATGCTTAACTCAACTGACCCCAGTCTGCTTTAGTTCTTTTTCAACCTTTCCATAGCCTAAGAAAATATTTTCCCTCTTAACACTTGCCTCCAAATTTATACTTTCATATATTATGGGCATTACTGGATGATGGGCACCCCTCTATATAATTTTAAAACAATTGTGAAGTGTAATCCAAAAATCAACTGTGAAGTGTAATTTTCCATAATATTGTAACACGTTTAGTATTCCTCTTCTCTCTTATAAAGCAATTCTCTTAAAATTACACTTCACAGTTCTTTAATAGTCTCAGTGTTCTTTTAAAAGATCCATCATCATTTCAGAGCTATCGTATTCTTATATCCAATACATAGTTTTGATATAGCATACTCTGACATTGTGTTTTTGGCAAATGAGCTAAGGGATTTTTCTTGTTGTACCTTGTTTTATGTATCTAGGCCTCAGTACTGCAAAGTTTTAAAAATATATTTAAGTATATACACTGTGGTAACAGATCGCAAGTGCCTGTGCATTCACATTACAGATGTTTGTCTATACTAAGGACTTTAGTCTCCTCATAGAGTAATGCTTCATAAAACATATGTATGTATTTTTAGCCTGTGGAAAACATAATTATTATAGATTAATTGTATCATTGGGTAACATCTTAACAGCTGTGGATTTCAATTCACTTTATAACCTACATCAAGGATATATTATTCTGCTTTTTAGAATTAAAGAAAGATTCACATTTCTTTTACATATTTTAATTTATTGGATTTTCTTTGACATGATTTTAAGAAATTTATAATCTATCTATACCATTTTTGGACATGCATCATGAGATGTACTTTTGCTCTTGGGCTCTTATAGCTACACATTATCCTAATTTCTTCTCATCTTCAGTTCTCTGCTTTCTTTCCTTCCAGTAATTTTGGCATCACCTTGATCTTTCTCACATTGGTTGCTGAATCTCTCTCTCCCTCTCCATCTCTTCCCACATCCCCAGCCCCTTTTTCTGTCAATGCGTGTGTGTGTATATACTACAGCACAGGAACTATTCCTGTGCTGTAAAAATTCCTATTATCTGTATCTCTAAGTACAGGTATATTAAGAAGGAAGGAGTAATGTTTAAGAGATCTCAAATTGTGAGGAAATAATTATATGTGTTAAATTATTAACAGATTATTTGTGAGTTTCTGTACATTGTACTATGTAAAAAAAAATAATTAAAAAAAAAAAGATAGTTAAAAAAATAGTTTAGCAAGGTAGTTAATGAAATGTACATCTCCTTCTAATATCAAGTCCCTACTCTTCCTGTCTTCTAACCCAAGTAGACCCCTCAAAGTCATTTTCAGAAGTGACTCTTCCTCTAGCCCCGCTAACTTTAATAGCAAAAGCTTCTCAAAGTTGCACATCAGGAGTATCAAAATTCCCTAAACAATGCATATTACATTTTTATAACATTCAACTTATTAAACTTATGCAGATACTAAGTATTGTTAAATTATACAATTCTAAAGGCATTTTAGATTTACAAGTTCCAGTAAGTAATAGATAAAAACAGACATGCATAAGCTTGCGGAGAGAATAAGTCAGACAGATCACAGAATCACAGATAACCTATCTGGTCTTCAGAGTACACACAAGCACTAGGAAGGCTAGGGAGCTTTGAAGAAGTTTTTGGTGGATATTAGCAAAGGACATAATGAACTTGCCATCACATGCAATTTTAGCCAAACTATGCACTTATACTCAAAGAAACCAACAAGTATAACATGAAGTCATCGTACTAAATTTTGGTGCTACCATTGCTAGAAATATAGGTTATGCTGTGGTCATTCCAGCTAGCTCTCCCCACGCTGACCCAAGCCAAGTCCATGCCCTGCTGTAGAACTGATGACAGCAGCAGCCAGCTCCCATGGACATGCCACAGCGGTGTGTCCTGCGGCAGGATGCCTTTGCGACAGCCTCAGTTCCCACGGGGTGGTTGGAAGTTTGGTGACTCACTTAAGCCCCGTGGGGACTTGCTGGAGCTCAGCAGCTGGAAGGTGGGACTTGCACAGAAAGTGATACAATCACGTCTCTGACTGAGTGCATCTTTATCATGATTGATTTTTTATAACTGAAGGCAGAGTTAGTGATCCACTTTGAAAGCAGTCACCACCAACTATCTTTCCTTTGTCTTCTTTCCAGTCCTCAAATAATACACGCCATCCACTAATAAAAAACTGCTACACTCCCTGGGGACCATGGGATGAGACAGGTACAGCAAGCTTGCAGCTGGCACTGTCACCCAATCGACCTGGGACAGAAAATAACCTGCCTGCCTTGTAATGCTATCCACCACTCTGTTCTCAGTGGTGTTCAGAATCAAAAAAGGCATGTATCGATCTGTACTCCTGTGAATATATGAAGAAGCCAATCAGGAAATGTTAGCAAATTCTGCAGCTTGACAATACATGCCACAAATAGGACTAAGGATCTAATACACAGCAGGCTCCACTTTCCCAGACACCCTAATCTTCATTGTGCAAAGTGAGGTGCAATTGCCAATGAGCAACAGGAACATCTCTTGTGCCTTGACAGATGAGTAAGAAAAAAAAAAGAAAAAAAAAAAAGAAGGAAAGCCTCTGCTACTATTTCTATCAATTTATACAAAGGCTACAAAAAGAAGACTCAAGTCTGCCATTTGCTAATTAGTGTCTTCAACATACCACACTTATTTTCAAAAAGGGAAAGACAGTAAAAACTGTACTTTCTATGTTTATAACTGAAATGCAAAAGCATCTGAAATTAAGTCATTGGCCACAAAAATATTTCAAGTGTATACGCAAAAACTATTGTAATAGTTATATATAGATATATAGATATTTATATATATATGTTTAAACAGAACTTTACCAGCTTACCACTGCAGGACATAAAACTTAGTTTTGTGTTTACACTGTACCTTTGATTGGAACTTGGACAGAGCTACTGTTGCTAGTTGGAATAAAATGTACACTGTAATATTGTTGACATTTCTCATGTTGGACAGACTGTAATGTAAATATACATTTTGCTACAACTAGAAATATGGTTTTGATAGATTCTCAGATTTTAAATTGATTGTAACTCAGAAAAGGTCTCTGCCAAAATGAGTTGATATTACACAAGCATGTGAATGAAAAGTAGATGACAATGGATCAAATCTGGATCAGAATAACTTGACCTAGTGGTTTATGGCATTGTGATTTCTCTCACTCCCACAATTTTCATACAAAAAAAAATATCTCAGGCTGTACTGAAGCAGTTAGAATTAGTCATGGTATCCACATGCTAAGATTTTAAAAGACTTACAGAAAAACAGCTACTCATAAACCACATTTCACATTTTTAGGTCATAACATAATTATGAGGTGTACAACATTTCAGATATTGACTGACTTAATTTATAGAGTGAGTCAGTATTACTAGATAAAAGACAGCAGAGAACAAGATACAAAGTAAGCCACAGAGTTCACTTTTTCAACCCCAAAAGGCAAGTACTTTCGAAGTAAATATAAACTTCCATGTTATCTCCCTGCAGTGTACTTAAAGTTAAGAAATGTCTTATTGCCCAAAAGTGGTCCTCAGATGCCATTTTGCCTAAAGAAGTCTCTCTAGTTTTGCCTACAATCATAAGGCTCTGATTGTATTTTGTTATGCCTCATTAAGGTATTTGGTTCCTCTGGTACAGATTCAGTTACCTGATAAAAATAGTTCTTGTAGATATCATACTAGGTCATTAGCTTTTAGCATGAACAAAAGAAACACAACCCCCTTTAATATTGACCACTTACAAAAGCTCCAAAAAGGGACACATAATTCAGTCTCATACAACTGAACTGTGTTACCACCTCTTCGGTTTCCTTCGATGCCTGCCTGGTTCATCTTCTCAACGCCACCAGAAATCTCAAAGTAATGTGCAAAGCAAAATGGAACTTGAAATAAGTACATTAAATTTCAGCTATCACAATTCTCTTTTTCTCCACCCTTTCCTGGAAGTCCTCTTCTTATTTCCAGATCACTTAGCCTGCATCAGTTAGCCCAACCCTGATACATCTTTACAAATGGTTGGCACAGAGATTTACAGTACTTGCCATCCCACCCTGGCATCTCTTCACTGTAAAAATAAGACTTGTTCTTTTTTTGTACAGTGGACAGACTCCTGGCCCATAGCTGGAGCTTCTGTGTGCCTCTTCAATACAAATAATGAATAATAATGAATATAGAGAACATACTCTAAAATAAAAATAACTTTTTTTTTTTTTTTTTTTTTTTTTTCAGAAGGGTACTTAAGTCTTACTTCTACACTAGTATTCCCAGGTAGGCAACCTGGTGTCAGGGTCTAGCAATGTCATTTGTTTCTTATTCTGCTCTTCTCACTTTTAGAGATTCTGAACTCCTCCTCATTACTTCTTGTACAAGGTAGAAAAGAGCAGGAAGAGCACAGGGTGGTTTCTACAGCTCTACAAGTGAATACAGCATTAAAGAATTTAGCTTCACCCTAAGGCCATCTGCTTTAATCTTTGATCTTGTTTGATCTGCTTATCCAATGTCTCTTACCTGGTAATTTATGAAAATAAATACATAAATAAAAAGTATTCTACTACGAAATCAATAAAATAAGCAACAAAAAATAAACCACACAAAAAAAGTCGTTGCCTCACCTGCATTGTACTTCATAAAGAATGTTTACATAATTCCATCTTCAAAGTCAGACATTTGCAAAATTTAGCAGCTATCACCTACCTCTGAAATGCAAAACTACCTGCAAAATCTTTTCAGCTAGCTGCCATATGATCCACAAAGCCTACCCTAGCAGTAAGGCACATCCTGGGATATTCACCAATTTACAGCACTGGTTACCATCACTTCTTGCAAAAACAGAAAACTTTGTTTTCACAAGGCTACGTCTCAGCTTAGATGTGCCTTTTCCTTTTCTAACAGCCACTGACAAGTCTGAGAGAGACTCAGAGGCAGAGTGAGCACAGTGGTTTCCCCCTGTGTGGCAGAATGGTAGCCCTCACTGCAGGCAGTTGGTTTTGTTACACCTCCATCCTGGATACCCAGAATCCCCTCCCCAGGCAACATAGCCCACCTACATGTGAGAAGGTATGCAATGTATCATAACTTGAATACCATACAAAGTAAGGAGCTATATCTAGTTAACTTTGAAAACACACAAAAAAAAAGAAAAACAAGGGGAAAGCGCAGATACATGCCAATGAGAGTGACTGTTGTGGGTGAAGGATATCAAAGAGAAGAGGAAAAGAAGTATAAAATATTCCTTCTTTGGCTTCTCCTTTTTAAATAAAATTACTGTAGTTAAGAATTTTTCTCCCAAAGATAACTGTGATACCTATCCAATTATTAGTATAGTTTATATCTCTGATACAACCCGTACCCAAGCAACCTCAGGTTGTGTAAAACATTGTTTCAACTCCACTTCTTTCCTGACCATGCAGTTGCAGTTTTCCACTACGTGCCTCAGCCCTGATTGATATATTCCTGTAAAGGCAGAATAGCCAGCCTGACTAACTTCTAGAAAGCTGATCAAATCTAACTCAGATTTATCTGTGTTGCTCATCTGTGACTAAAAAATGTGTGCCCAGTATCATTGTCATGCTTAGGGTCTTTCAAGAAAAATCCAGGTATAACACCATGAAGTATTTCTACTCTATTGCAATGTAGTCTTATTATCCATCTTCTTCTTATTAAGAAAACACCAAACAAATAATTCATGGATAACTTGTCTGAAAAACTTCCACCACCCACTGATTTATAAACCATAAGAATAATGCATACACTTAATAATTAGTAAGAATGGTGCAAAGAGAAAGATCACTATTAAAAATTTGCCTCATTAAAGAAAACTGAGAGGCAGATGCAACAGCCTCTTCAAAATGAAATGGTTAAATTTTCCACTAACTTTTTTTTTGAATTAACATTAGGCCAGACATTTTTTATTTCTTAGCAAAGAATAAATCAAAATGTACCATTTCACTTTATCATACACAGAGTTCTAATGTATCAGTTCATTCTAGTCTAGAATCAGGCATAATTCAAGGGTAAGTCTAGGAATCCTTGCCACATTAGACACTAATTGCTCAATTCATAAAAATGGTGTTTGGAAGTGAATTGCACACGTTTTGCCTACTTACTGATGCCATAGAAAGACTCCTGTTTCAAGCCAGTTCCTCAAAAGAAAATTGACACACTTGACAGCAAAACATTGGCAGGATGTAACCAGACATGCAAACTATGCATACAAAGATCTGGAAAAAAGTTATGCCATGCGAAATTGAAATTACACTCGGAACACGTTTTTTTTTTTTTTTAATATTTATTTTTTACTTAATGGGAATTTAACCCTATTGGCCTGCTTTTCAACAGCTGCTTGATTTCCAAAATGTCACTGAAATCTGTGGAAGCTGCAGTTGCCTAGTAGATTTGGAAAACCAGGGCACATGTTATCCCATCAATTCTCCTGTCCAAATTTACAGCCCAATCATTCTAGTATTCCCTGTCTGTAATCAGCTGCAGTAAGTGCTGGAGCCAAGAACAGAGTAGTTCTATAGACTTGTCCATTGCTCAAATAGATGTATTTTAATTTCTATTTTACTTTTTTTTTTTTCCCCAGTTATAAAACAACACTGTCACCAATGAATGCAGCATTTAAAGGAAGTTTCTCCCATAACTTAAACAGTGTTTTTTTATAAGTAGCTGTAAACATGGTTTGTTTGAACATGAAAACGCATCTTTGGTTTACATAAGGAGTATCTAAACACTTGACATACAAGTGAAATCTATTTGTATTAAAACAGCACAAAACAGCACTGCCCACAGATAGTGAGCTGCATTTATAATGAACTTTGCTGTGCTTTTAGAAAGCAATTATCTGGAGGGTATTTGTACTTAATGAGTAAGGGGACAATGAGTTAAAAGAATACAATTCCCATCCTTGGGGAAAGAAAATTTAACTGTAACTGGGAGTCAAGTGTGTAGCTGTTTACACAGAACTCTGAGCAAGTTCCTTCAAGCTCTATTATCTGAACTGACAAACAAAGTTGCCCTAATAGATGACAAAAATACATCAAAAAAATCATGTTCTACAATCACAATATTTCTGCTATTACATCACAAGCCTCACAGAACTTCTTTGCAAAACAAAGTATATTGACTTAAATGTGTATTTATCTTCAGTACACAAAATAGGCTCAATTTACATCTCTGAACATTTTTCAGCCTAATACATGACTTCAGAAGGATGGGATGGCTTGTTTATTCCTGAGAGAGAAAACAGGGTCCTTAAATTCATATGTTATAAATATTAAAGCAATTCGAACAGTTTGCATTTTCACTTCAGCTAGCAGACTAAAGTTTATATTCATCTAGTACAGTCACCCTCTCCTCCCATTCTCAGGATTTACTTTTACACTTATGCTTCTAAGTTTTAACAACGCAGAACTATCTGTTCACTCCGTAGGTCTTAATTTTGCTCTCTTCCACTCCTCCTCCACTCTGTCATAGTTTAACCCAATCATTTAAGTAATCTGAAACAAACACACACAGAGTGTTCCTCAGAAATATCTCTCAGTGTACATTATCCCAAATACGCTAGCCTAGGGGACAGAAAGCTTTTATTTATTAATTTTCTGGTGACATTAGTGAAGAACTGTTTCTTCACAGCTTCCAGAAGGACATAAACAAAGGTAGTTGATGCATGATAGGGATTAGGCAGAAGGAAAGTGACAGTATAGAAGGCCAGAGCATAAATTAGAGAGGTTGCAAATGCTTTGGAGAAGTCTTCATTTTGAAACGATGGGTAGGGAAATCCAGTATCTCAGATACAACAGAAACAACTCAAAACAAAAGTCTTCGTTTTGTTTTCTGTAGCTACATGGGAGCCAAACTATGTGCCATATACATATTACAAAAATATTTCAAATACATTCAAGGTGAGGTATGATCTATCTACAGCCACTAAAACACTCCAGGGAGACTGCTGATCTGCTTTTCATTTAGAAATACAGATAGTATTTTGACTGCCCAAACACAAACTTTTCCAATTCAGTGGCCTGTCGTTCAGCAGATGCAGGCATATTAAGATCCTTTGCACCAGTTTTTCATTTCACCTGGAATCTCACCTGGCATAAAAAATACTCAGGACCTCCAGGGCTGTATTCAGCCTGTCTCCTTACAGGGCTCGACAGCTAACTTTTTGACTTCTACTCCCAGTGGCTTTCTCTACAGCTTCCCAGGGTTCTGGAGAATTCTCTGAATCTAACCTAAGTTTGGCAGTAACCAGAGCATCCATTTCTTGATTTCAGGTGGAAGGAAGCACTGATATAAAATTTATAATTCTGAATTTAAAAATATTTTGGGTCAACTTTATAGTTATCATGCTGTTATTGCTGGTTTTCCCTTAATATATATACACTAGAATAAACAATCACTTCACATAAAGGGTGTGCAATCAGAAGGAAAAGCTTTGAAAGGTTTATACAGTAGAAGGACTGGTGATCCTTACACTGTCTTTCCTAAGACCAAACAATTTCACACGAGCTGCTGTTCCATTGCATCCTTTTTTACACCATAAAATAAAATAGAAGAAATTACATTCAAAATGTGTCTAATATTAGCAATTAAAATATTTTTAATTCCAAAAGAATCATTGATTTTAAGAAGTAATAACAATAAAAGGACTGTTTCCTCATGATTATTCTGGGGGCACTGAACCCCCCAAGGGAAGTGGAAAAATTAGTTAGGGATGCCGGCCTTAGCTGCTCTTAGCTCCTCAGGGCATCCACTGGAAATTAAAGTGCTCTGTCCTCAGATGCCTAAGCACCCTCAGTTCCAAATGGGAGTCAAGCAAAGAAAACTGGAAGCCCACTAACAGGAAATGGAACAATGGAACAAAAGTTAAAAAAATTTCATAACGTAGCCATAATGTTTTCTAAGAATGGCTGAAAAAGTACACATGCTGTCTTCTGGTCACAGAAAGAAATCCCAACAATATTTTGCTGGTAACTGGCAGAATTTAAAGCAGACTTCCAGCTGCACCACTACAAGCAGTCTACCTGCTCTCTGGGAACTGCAGTAGATAAGCTGCAGATAGCCGATGCATGGGCTGTGACCTCTGTGCCTCCTACCTGCAGCTGGATACTTGCAGCATTATTCCAGATGCCAAAAGAAGCATCTGTGCTAACTCTAACTTTTTGAAACTTCTTTACTTTGAAGGTGCCCACAACCACTTTCTCCTACTGCTTATGCTTATCAGATCACTAGATGCCTACACATTTGTCCTAAAAATGACTGCTTCTTCCCAATACTTGTTCAGAAGAAATGGTTTTATTAAGCCATTTTCTCTGCAAGTTTGTGAAAGCTAATTATTCTTTATATAAGGAACATCCAAACAGAAAGCAAACTGAGACATTTTACCCAATGCATTTTCTTCTGCCACTTCATGATTACCCGTTTCCCTGTCATATTTTCAGCAACACTGAAATCCTGTGCAGTGTAATTTCTTTGTTTTATAAAACAGCTAAAGCATGGACATGAAAATTACATAAAAAAATGCCCCTTCTCCCTTTGAAAAAAAAATAAAAGTAACAAAATTTCAAAAGGACCTCTTTTGTATTGGTGGCCTATCCACTTATTTGTGTATATCTCTGCCTTGGTTCAATTCCAAAGTCAGCAGACTGGTAGGTATAAAACACAGATAAACTATGCTAACATTTGTAGACAAAAGCTATGTTTACAGTAGAGGCTATTTTGAAACCATGCAGTAGGCAAAAAATGCTTTGCAAATGCTGCACCAAACTATCCTTCACTTTATCCATCATCATCATCAGGTGTGATCTTAAGGAAAACTTTGATAAAGTAACATACAACTTTTCTGCATGCTGATTTTACAAAACTCACTTTCTGAATGTTGTTCTACATGATGTCATCACACTGTAACTCACTTCATTTACAGTATCTGTTTCACTTCTACTCACAAGCTAATATAACTCATTTCTTTCTTTTTTTCTTTTTCTTTTTTTTTTTTTTAACTGCGCACAGGCTGCTAGACACATGTGCATAGCAAATGGAATCTGAACTTAGCTTAACAGCCTCATTTATTCCTGATGGTTTAAATTATTTCATCACAATTAATGACACCCCCTCAGCTTCCTGTGCAGTGCTGCCAGATGTTCAGAGACCACAAAGCCACTCTCTTCTTTGACGGCTAGTGACAAGTCGTCCTCTGAAGGACGTTCCCTCAGTGCACAGGCCGGATGACACCTCCATTGCTTAACACCTCTCCACCTCCCTGGGTAACCATGGTGAGAGAAGAAGGAAGACATGAGAAACCAGCCAGTGCATTAGTAAGGACAAATTACATGAAGCGTTCTGGACTTGAAGAATCTCATCTCCTCCTACTGGAGTTTCAAACCTGCTTGTTTTATGAAAAGGACAGACAACTGTTTGCCTTGACCTTCAAGGTATTAAGTTTTCTGTGCTTTGTTAAAAAATCACCTGTCCTTCTTTAAGTGGAAAAAAAAAAGAAAAAAGAATAAATGAAAAATTAAAATGGCAACCACATGGGCAATAAATTCTTACTTAAAACACTATCTCACTATCCCATCATTTTCAAAAGCAGAATGTAAAAACAAAACAAAACAAAAAACAAATTTTAGAAAAGTTGTGCTCACATTCAGGTTGTGTTATTATTATTATTATTATTAAAATTATGATTTTTTGTTTGTTTGTTGTTGCTCTCCTGTGAGCAGTAGCAGGTTTTCCCTCGGAGTGTTCCTCTCACAATACATAGGTATTTTTTCTTGCAGGAGGAAACTAGATAATTTTGATGAAAAAAAAAAAATGCGAGTCTGGAATTATCATGAAAATGGGGATATGTTCCATGTCTTAAAAGAGGTGAGTGAAAAGTGTAACGAACTTGCAACTACAATTCTGGAAAAATAAAACATCAAGTGTCTTGCATTTTTTAAGATTAAAAACCAAGTATCCATGTTCCTGAGATTCCATCCACTATTTCGAGCACATATGGCAGACATGCTATTGACTTTATTTTTAAATTAAAAAAAATGCTGATCTGTGTGAGGGACTGAAGGGCTGCTCAGTTTGCCAAAATCATAGTATTAAAACAGAAAAGCCACCTGTGTTAGCCCACCCGATAGGAAGGTCAGGAGCTGGAAAGTCTATCTGTCTCTCTCTTTTTTTTTTTTTTTTTTTAAAGCATATTTAAAGTAGGGAAAAATACAACTCACCAATACTATTCTATGTAGCGGTGCCAGAAAAACTTTGTACACAAGTCTGATTATGTGTGTGGCCACTGCAGAATCATTTCTGTTACCATGAAAATTAGTTCCTCTCTTAGGATATTAAAAAGAAGGTCTCTTCAGAATTTTCCTAAAAATCCAACAGCAAGACTAGAAGAATGACAGAGGTGACACATCATCTATAATATCACAGGCTTGTTTGTTGTTTTTTTTTTATTTTTTAAAAAGTGTTTTAAGAACTGTTTCACAGCACAATGATATTCCTTTAGTTACTCATTGCAGAATCTTTAGCAGATGATTCTGTAAAGTGTTATGCTTTGTTTTCAGGAGGAGATGAGATTCATGTAATGTGACGACAGGAACTCCTGAGCAGTTTCAAATGTACTTTTCTACATACACATACATATATATGTGTGTATAAATTTATACTTAATATACACACAAATAAAACAGACTTTCCTAAATTTAAACCAAAAAGCAAACAAACAAACAAACAAAACAAACAAACAAACAAACAAAAACCAAAAAAACACCTTACTTTATAATGCACCAAGATTTATGGAGAGTCACACGGACTTCATTCTGTTGTCTGAATGTTTTATTGGAAGGAGTGGAGGAGCTGAATAAACTTTAAACTCCCATGTAGGGATGTATTGCTTGTGTGTCCCTGGCAGATGTGGAAAGGAGATGAAATGGGCAAGGGAGAATCGAATATCCCATCACTGCAGGTTTGTGAAGGGGAAAGAGCACTGCAAAGATCTCACATCTGGCAATCATTTGTCAATAGCTGGAAAGAGAACGGCAGGAAACTTTCTGGCTCTTGTGGAAGATGAAAAGACAAAAACCATGTGTCACACATGCACAGTGCTGGTACAATGACTACTACATTTATTCCCCCCCTATTCCCTCCCCTAAATTTAATGATCTTCAGATATACTTTACTCCGTGGTCAAAATCATGCAGTCGCTTGACTTGTTAAAGCTGCAGTGTATGTACATTTTTCAAATAAACCCCAGGGCTGATGTTAGAAAATCAAAATCATTCAAGCGTAGGCTGCCTGGTACTTTGGGCAGGAATCCTTGTGGTTTAGTCAATAAACAGAATCTAAATGAAAGACACCACAGTAACTAGACAGTAATGTTTTGAACAGTTCTTAATCCTAAAAGGGAGAGAGACAGAGGCTGACCAAGTGGACAGATACAATGCTACCAAGTCCATAGAGATCACTCTATGGCATACAGCATCTGTGTTTGAGCACAAGGTCACTTGCTGTTTCTTTAGTGAGTAGTTTTTATGGCTATTTTTTACTGTCTTTCTGATTATTTTTTTTTATTTTTTTTTCTTCCCAGAGAGATTCTACTTACCCCACAGAAATATTTGGTAAACAAAAATATAAAGATCATTTTGCCCTTCCTGAGACACAATGTAAGATTTTGTCACATTGTACAACATTGTGAAAATTGCTAGGGAAAGAGTCCCTACCATCTACAAAAATTAAATAGGTTCATATTCACTGGTATGACTGGTATGACTGATGGCCCTTCACAGCTGGCTTTCAATTCATTCTTCTGCTGCTTTTAAGAAGAAGCTGCTGCAGAAGGAGCACATCTTGTCCCTGTGAATCCGCAAGTAAATGCTGCAGGTTGTTTAATCTGGCAAAATCACAGTAGCCTGTCAAATTATAACAGGAACGGTATCTCCTCCAAACAAGTCTGATCATGGTTAATTACAATGCAGACCAGAAAGAAGCCACAATAATTCATTATTACAGGAAACACCTTATTTAAATTTTATGGAAATTTGCACTTGCACTCCCTGGGAAAAAAAGGGAAAAAACCCACTCATACAAGGAAGGACCTCATAGGTCTCAAATATCACAAGATACTATGTATAAGTTGGGAGTAAAATGTTGCCTTGATAGTTACATCAAGACACCTCAACAGTGGCATTTATCAGGTCCAACCAGCATGCAAAATTGTTTTCAAGTTACACTTTTTAGTTTAACCATAGGGGCTGTAAACAGCAGCAAAATATAATGAAATGTATTTTGACCGGAGAGAAAAAAAAAAGGCAAAAACAACAACAACAAAAACTGTAATGCTATGAAGATATTTAGGGGTAGATAGGCAGACAGATGGACAGAGAGATATCTGTTTATATGTAAATAAAGTATGTAGTGTTGCACATGTTGCATCCAAACTTTATATTAATGACAACCTTTTTTCTTTATATGCCCCACAGCACGTGAAAGGTTCAAATTCCAGAACTGTAGGCAAGCAGAAAGGAGGGGCAGAGGAGTGGGGCTGCTTTAGGATACTCCATCAATACAAGCATATCATAATGTCTCACTTTATAAGCAAATACAGTGGGGTACTAGGGCAAAATTGTGAAGCTGCCACACCAATGGCAACAGTATGGGGAACCACACAGTTTGCTGTGCACCATGGGCACATAGCATTTATTTATTTATTTATTTATTTATTTATTTTCCTGTGCTTTCCATTTGTCTAACTGAAATCATTCTGCTGATTTGCTTTTGTTCCACTTTTCTCTAACAATTAGGTATATATCAGATTCTGGCTTTACCTGTCTCATTTATGCTTTGAGCTATCTCCCTCTCACTACAATTGAGAATATAGGCTTCAGAGAGTAAATTTAGATGAATCATTATTCTTGGTAATACGGGCAGCTTCAGAAACAGGTTTAACTTTGCTGTAATACTTCAAGACCACAAAAGGTAACCCCAGGGATGAGTTAGCTCAGAAAATGGTTTCCAAAACATCAAAAAAGGCGATTTCACCTCAGATCATTCCAGAGATCTGGTTTATAGCAGAGCCCCATAAACAGTTGTGTCAGTAGAAATGGAAAGGTGGGCTGAATGAGCAAGGCTGTTGCACCATGCTTTAGCTGGGCTGGAGAAGTGTGCCTTTGCTATCAGAAATACTGAATTCTGCGAAATTCAAAGCAAAAAGAAAACGAAGCACAAGAAAAAAAATACACCACACTGAAAAGCATGGTGTATACAGGCTTACAAAAGGAATATACAGCTGCTATCTCCCATCAACGAGTTTTCCTTAAAGTCACAAATAACTGTAACTGATGAATTACGGTGGAAATATTCAACACTTAAAAAGAGCTTTCCATCTTCAACACTCTCTAAATGTTAACAAACTAGTGCTCTACCAGATACTTGTTGGCAAGATGGCAATGGTACTACTTAAGTTAGAAATGAACTTTACTGAATATTGAAAGCTTGCTGTTCTGCTTGCATTTCAGCTTTATGCTTGTTTTTATACATCGAGAAAACACAATGTGCATGCACACTAATGTACTAACATATGCACACACATCATGCTACTCACTGATCTACTGTGGAAACGGTGAGGAACACCAACCTATTGGCCACTATGGCATCCTCTCGGAGCTCTCCTTGGCCACTGAGGAAAGCAAATAGGGCCTCAAGTGTTGTTCTGGCTCTGGCTGGGACGGAGTTCACATTCCCCACAGCAGACTAGGTAGAGCTGTGCTCTGCAGTGTAGCAGGACCGGTGTAGTTATCTCCCAAACATCTTGGCTGAGCAGTGCTGGCACAGAACCAAGGCTGGCTCTACAACACCCACCCCAGAGCTAGAAGGCTGGGGAGGGCAAGAGGTGTTGATGGGACTCACCAGGGCAGCTGACCTAAACCCACCACAGGGGTATGCCATGTCATGTAACTCACAGAGGAGGAAGAACTCATTGTGAAAACATTGGCATTCCAAGTAGCCACTGCATGCACAGTGACCATGCTTCCCAAGATGTGGCTGCTTTGCTTGATGATGGAAAGCAGAGAATAATTGTCTAATAATTGTCTTCTTCTTTTGCTTTTGCATGGCCTTTGTTTTTATTTTTTATTTTTTCCCCTTTTCCTTTAGTTAAACTACTCCTTATATCAACCCATGAGCTTGTCTTTCTTTCCCACTGTATTTTCTCCCTTTGTCCTTCTGAGGAGGGGGAGTGATGGAGCTGTATGGAGAGTAGCTGCTCTTCAGTTGCTAAACCACCAAAAGTGTATTCTTTATAAATACATATATGCAAGTAATACATATATAAGCAAGGCTCTTCAGGGCCTGCTTTAAATCCATAATGAACAGCCCCTCTCTTGATCACTGCCTGGACTACAGTGTGAGGGCACTCCCTCATGTCTGAAGGTTTACAAAATCAAATAGATTGCAGTTGACTAAATATGTGTCAATTAGTTGTGGGGTTTTGTTTGTTTGTTAGTTGCTTTTTACACCTTGCTGGATTGCTTGTTTCACAAAAATGTCAAGTAGAAAGGGAAAAATACAGGGTCATATAAAACCTATAAAGCCTTCAAAAACTAGTGATTTCTGGTCAAGAGAAACAGTCATACCTCAACACTGGAAGCATCTTGGTTTTTTTATCCAAAACACTGGTAGTTTTCAGCTGTTGCAGACCCAATATGCAACGCTCACTAGCCAAAGTCAACACATGTGCAGAGGAAAAAAAAAGGGTTCAAGTCTACTCTTCTCCCTTCTAACCCAATCAGCACCGCAAGCTCAAATTTTGTTTGAGAAAATCTTCCACATATTCCCTGCAAATCCTGAATATTAACAACTCAACATTGTTAACATATTCAACTGTAAATACATTAAAAAAAAAAAAAATCCAGTTTGACGCTTTTCAGATCTGTACTTTCCTTACCATCATCTTGAATCATATTTTAAAATTAGTATTGGAGTTTTCTACATTGCAGGTTGCCATGTGGTGATAGTAAAGCTAGAAGAAAAAGAACTTGGGCAATGAAAACAATCTTGAACAACTCCGAAGTATTGAGTTCTGCCTTCAAATTGAGGTAACTTATTTTTCTGCTGAGGAGAAAACAGCCCACACAGAGCTTAGTGAACCTGCAGCTGGGCTGCTTTTGGCACAGAAGCTAGTTTGGATCTCTCCACTACAAGACACACTACTACAAACTGAGACACCTTACGTTATTCAAGCTGTATGCAACTAAAAAAAAAATAAATGCCAGTGACCAATGTCTCCTGACCGCTAAAACAAGAATGAAGAACATTTCCATTTTTCCATGGTTGACCTGTCCTAATTCTGAGCATACAATTTACCCAGGGAACAAACCATAGTCACAAAGCAGTTGTATTGTATGATTTTTCACCTCACAAAATCAATGCCATGTGGCCTTGTTTCTTGACTGTACATTCTGCATAAAGATTACTGTGCAGGTATGTTTGTACCATAAAAGCAGTGCCAACCAAAAGACAGCTGCTAACTAAAGTGAAGCTTGAACATCAAATTAATATTCCTTATCTACAGACCATTTTGCTCACACTATCTCTTTCCCTCTTAAATGCTTCAGCTTTGTAAGTACATCTCCTATTAATGTAGCATGAAACTTGTAGTATAAGGGATTTCTCACCTATTGCCTGGATCATGTCACTCCCTTCTTTGATGTGGAAGGTAAAGGAAGCTGATTCAAGTTCAGGCTCTTCTTCCTAAACTTCAAGGCTCTGAACATCTCTGCTTCTGGCTACATTTCTGTTCCCCATCATATTCCTTTCATTCTGCTCCCTGAAGCCCATAGCCTTCCTCCTCCCCTGTCTATTTACCCAGCCCTTGTCTTCAGACTTTCTTTCACATCCTTTTTCACACCTGGGCAGTTGCTCTCACTGCATTCCACTTTCTTTAAAGAAACTAATTTCTGCTGTGAAGCACAAAAACCTTAAGCCACCTACGGAAAGACGTCTCTGTCCTGTCATTAAAAGTACAAGTTTAATTCTCAGAGAGACAATCATCCCAGGGACACCATGAGTGTTTCACGTCTGGATCACTCCAAACATCTGTTTAGGTTATGAATGGTTACAGAAGGGGCCCATCTAATATTGTTTGTTCATATAGTGCTAGGTATACTACTGCCTTTAAATAAAACACACTTTTAATGCCACCATTAACACAGTTTAAAACTTTTTCCTACAAACAATTGTTTCTGTCATTGAATGTTAATATATATACTTTTTTTTTTTTTTTTGGTGGGAATTCAGATAATTTTGTATGTAAAGAATGCCTTTGCAGGATAATATTTACACTGAGGCACTGTCAAAAACTGTTGAAACAGGATGTTTAGGGTATTCAAGAGATTTAAAATAAAATCTGTAAGGAATAAGTAAGAATCTTCTGCCCTCACCAGAAGGATTATTGAGCAGAAGTCACTAGAGAAAAATGGAGTGGTCTGAAAAATATTTTAGTCCCACTTGGAGGGAAGCTTTTGCATTATGACAGATAAATTGGTAAGTCCTTGCTCTGGAAAACAAAGTGGGAACCGACTTTTGTTGAGACATTATGCTTTAAAAATAACATAAAATAAAATAAAATCCTGAAAGCAAGAAATCGCTTTTCCTCAGAGCCATTGCTTTTCAAATATCAACTGTGTAAGACACCTGTGGTGTCAGTTCTGGTTGAAAGAATTTAAAAGTGTGGAAGACAAATACCAAAAGACAATTTACACTGTGAAACTGAAGGAAGAATTTCTTCAGACAACTTCCTTCTGTACTGCTATGTAGCAATACTTTTTTGGAGCTTGTAGGCCTAGAAAAATTAGCACATCTTTAGGAAGGCACCAGAAAAAGGGTAATATGTCTTAATAAGATTAGGAGATAGTCTATGGCAGAGACATGAACACTAAGACTACACAGAGATGGCAATGGATGAAGGACATAAAGGCATTCCAGAGCTATCACAACAAAATGAAAGCAGAAATGGAATTTGATAAGAATGCTAAAACATAGTACTAGGTCCTATCTGAATGTTTATGCTTTCCCTATGTAAACCATTAGTTTATTACTGAACTCTTAACCTCAGATGGACTAAAAAGCAGTAGTGACCTGATACAAAGTTGCAGGATTCTGGCATTATAGTTGCCTTTGTGATGGACTGAAGGTTATACGACATAAATGTGCAAGTGTTCCAACACCTGCCCTCTCCTGGACTTCAAAGCTCACTAAAAAACCCACTTCACAACTACCAAAAAAATCTCCTATAAGTGGATATAGAGACAGTGTTTCACATTAAAGTCTTTTCATTTCAGAAAGTCTGCGCTGAAAATCCAAGAATGTCCCCAAAGAATGGAGAACCACAGTGTTTGAAATATCACGGATATCACGACTGAGTACAACGTGGCAGCCACAACCTACCTCTTTCATCTTGCAGAATATCCACTTTCCAGAATACAAGCAAACTTTTATGTTTGAAAGGAAGCACTCGTTGGACTTAAAATTTCCATACAGAAAGCAGAAGTGGTATCTTCTTCAAGGTTCCAGAAATGTTTATTAGATTTACTATTAACTTCAATTACTAACATTAGGATTTCTTTTTTATTATTTTTCTAAATGAGCTACAGACTTTCATACAAGGTTGCTATTTTTCTTATGTATTCAGCTACCACAACCTCAGAGTCACAAGTTATGTTCTCTTCATAACAAGACCATTGTAGTTTTCAATATAATCTCTAGCTCCTATACTTTGCCATCCCATGGCCACTTCAATCTGTGACAGTGACAGAAAATTATGGTTTTAACCTGTGCTCAGGTTATCTTAGCTACTTAGTAATGCATACTTTTACAATCACTATCTTTCTCAGGGCTCTCTAAATGACAAGGGGCCAGAATACTGCTGCCAACAGTCACTTTCTCCAGGAAGCAAAGTAATACTGTAACACTGCTCTCAGTTTCCCATTTAGACCCAAATCTAATTTGAAATAGCCATTCTAGTCTTCAGAATTCTTTGAAAGGCTCCATGAAGTCTTTCTTAAAAAAGCACATTCAGGTCTGAATTTCCAGTGGATCTAAATCCAGTGACAGAATATTCTGACAGTATGTTTTAATACCCTGCAGCTACCAAATGGCGTGGTCTCTGTCATCAGTTCTGTTACCAGCCCTTTTCTTTCCACCTGCAATGTTCCTTGTACATGGGACGTTTCACCATTACTCTTTTTCAAGCCTTTAAAGTAATCTTTCTCCATCACTCACCTTTTACTTTCATACTCAGCATGGCCAGCTCAACCCCTGTGACTTCTCATTTTCCATTACTGTATGTTCCTGTTCTTCCTTAACTAGAGTACCCTACTTAAACTGGCACACATCCATCTGCATTTATATTCCAGCTTTTCCTTCTCTTTTCTGTTTCAAGGATTTTCATGAAGCTCAGGAGCATGGATGACATGTTAAGAAACAACATGCTGTGTGGACTGCTTCTCTTCCCAGTCATGGTCATGTGGAGCACCTCCCCTCCCACCTGCAATTACTTAACATCCTGCAGGGCCTGTATACATGGAAAAGTGTCAATAGGAAAATGATCATTCAATTCAGCAGCAGAAAGCAAAGAAGAAAGCCAGCACCACATTAAAACCATCCCTCCACCAACAACCACCAAATGCTTTATAGAGCATCAGAAATGAAAGACTTCATCCTACTGTCCCATCTTGCTTTTCTACTCATAATCATCATTGTAATCATCCAAAACAATATGCAGAGCAACACAGCACAAAATAATTTCTGGATCTATTCTGCATCTTAGCTCTTCAAACTCCTTGGATTCTCTCCACTTCTAGTTATTATATGCAAAAATCCATAATATTAAGGTTCAAACTAGATCTGATTTTTCCAAAATGGCCCTTGATATCTGCAGTGTAGCTGACAGTAAATTTTACAGCAGTATTTAAAGTAGAGGAATTCACTGATTTTAAGCCACAAAAATTAACAATACAACCAAAATTGTATTTCAAGCACTAGGGAAGGTAAGCAAGTGGAGACAGATAGTACTCTAAATGTAAGAAAATGGATACCTGTTTCTACAGAGGCTCCCTGAACTTATTTTAAGTCACAGAAAAACATGTCAGAGAAAGTTTATCTCACAGGAATTAAAATGTATTCTCAGATAAGTTTAAAACAGAAATGTACACTACAATCTGTTTTGTCATCTATATTCCCAAATGGTAAAAATATTAGAACCAGGTTGAGAACAAGTACAATTAGACAAACATTTAGTGTCTTTCACTTCATGAATTCTAATATTATCCAGGTTTGTGAACCTTGTATGACTGATAGAAGAATAAATTTAATTAAATCCTGTTATTATTCCATTGTAAAATAACATATTTAAGATACAATC